>NC_000087.7:30192443-30364943 GCF_000001635.26 Mus musculus | reverse complement strand
TTCAATTTCTTCCAAATATATTCACACCTGGGGATTAATCTTCAGAAAATTATTTTGGGAAACACATGTGATTATTTCAACATCTATAGTAGTGTGGGGGCATTATTCTCCCTACGTCAAGTACACTTAAGATCTTTAGATACCTCCTTCCCTGTGATAGCCTTGCAGCTCACTGAGTGACATGTGCATTTGATGATAAATGATACACAAACATTGAAGCACCTTACCATATCCTGTCACCCATATCATGTTCAACATAGCAAGAACCACACGTGAGTAGAAAAATACAAATACATTTTATAGTGTCTTGAAGCTAAAATCCCCAATTTAATCAAAATATTATTTGGACTCTCTTAGTTTATACCAGTGTTTTTTTAAGTGTACAAGTCGCAGGCCTTTTCTGTGACCCTTTGCACAGGTTTATAGTGTCCTTTTACCATCTTCATCCTCCCCACTATCCTCCATTGCTATCAAATCTCCCCCCTGCTGCTGCGCTTACTCTTCCAAAATACCTCCTATTTTTTAATATCCCTTATGAAATTTATATTTTCACAATTGTCATTTTGAGTTTTACTTGTCTAACCTAATATATAGTATTTTACCGTTCCATCCATTTTTTTTTGAAAACAAAGCCCTGCACTAATACACATAGATGAGAAATATATTTCTCTCTCTCTCTCTCTCTCTCTCTCTCTCTCTCTCTCTCTCTCTCTCTCTCTCTCTTTCTGCCTCTCATTTTTAAGGCATTCATCCAGTAGTTGACATCTAAATTCATTCCATAGCATGTATGTTTCATACGGTGAGGCAATCAATATTGATGAATTGATGATATGGATATGTAGTGGTCCTTCTTAGATTTTTTTTGTGAACTTAAATCATCCTGGGAAGATAGAATCTCAGATAATGATCACCCATCACATTGGCCTGTGGCCACACCTTAAGGAATGATTTTTTTTTTGATGACTGTTGTTGAAGGATCTAGCTCTTTATGGATAGTATCATATCATATGAAGATGATGTACAGGGTGTGGTGGGGACCGTGGAAGGTACTGAAAAGGATTTTTTTTTGAAGAACTGAAGATCTATGTGGCATGGACAATTAAAGTGTCCTCTAATTTGTAAGTAAATTTTATACGTACCTGTGTCCAGTATTCTGTCTACACATATTTCAAAAGTAAAATTACCTCATCTATTTCATCCTGTTTTACTGCATTTAAACTATGAAATTCCTTATAATCAGAAGTGCTGGTAAATTTTAAAAACCTTTAAAATATGACTGGGAGATATCAGGTTTGTTTTAATTTTATCACAACTTAGTAAGCATGCCCAAGATCTATGTTGTCCTCTTACTTTCCAAAGAATCCATAATTCATGATTGCCATTGGTTTCAATACATGTCATTTAAACCTGTCAAATTCCAGCTATATTTGCATAAAAATAGTCCTCCTCTAACTGTGGGTTTTCATAAAGTGAAAATTGGTGTGCTATCCAGTGTGCTGCCTCAAAGAGTCAGGCAATATTTATGATAAGAAGCACAGCTTAAAGATAACCAAGGGAAAGGTTGGAACGTGAAAAATAACCACCATGGATGTTGTCAAGTCAGAAACCGAAGACTTTCTCAGAACGAAAATAAAAACAAAAATGAAACAAAACAAAACACAAACCAAACAAATAAATAAAAATCCAACAACCAAACAATAAAAACAATGCAAGGGTGAAATTCTTTGGCAGAATATTACTCAGATCATCAGGCCTTTCAGTTGGGATTTCATTTATTATTTCTAGGAGGCCATATGAAAAGGTAAAGTCGAGATGCTGAACGTTTATGAGTGTAACTAGGGAAGGAACCAGCCTGATGTTCTATGATGTAAGCTGAACTAGGGTGATGTCACAGAGCACTGGCTGAAGGTTGTGCATCTATTCCACTTGGAGGCTCTAGAATCCATTGAAGGTGAGTTCACTATCTTCACAGTGGTGTGTCAAAGCAAGGTCATTTTTTTTCCCACAGGCTTTTGGTGCCTGGTCTGTATCAGGAGATAGAATCTGAATCAGGAGATAGATAAAATCTAGGATATTTTTCTATGGGTAAGTACATTTATGAAGTAGTTTGGACCCTCATAGCTACAGAAAGCTAAAAATTTTCTCTCTTACAGTGAGTTGCTGTACATTCTACTTTCCCCATGTTTATTAGCAAGGGAAATGATTGGTCTAGGTTAGTTTATGTCCTGAATTTATTATCCTTGCTAACAATATCTAGATCACAATTCCACTAAAATGCCAAAGCTCCTCTTTGTCCATGTGTACGTTAGAAAATATTAGTGCTAAATGGCTGATATTGCCTCAACTTGTTGAGATGTTTTTGAGTTCAGTGATGCAATGGCTTCATCAAATAATTCCGAAGCTGGGTCAGGAGAAACAATAAAGAAGGACAGTGGTGTGCTGTGTCCCTGGGAAGATATTTGTGAATACAAGGACTTAGCTCAGAGCTTACAAGTACAAGAGAGTCATGGTGACCCCTCTGGCCCTTTTTTTTTCTCTTCTTCTTGATCATTGGGGGTAATAGTCATAGCACAACCTAAATTGACATAGAAATTCAAGGAGAGGATACTCATCAGAGGCAAATTAACTCAGGGCTGAAGAAATAAATGTTGATCTGAGTATGTTATTCTGAGCTCTAGAGAATTACTTGTTAATTACACTATTTTTATTGCCTTGTTTCCCTTGTTTCTTTGTTTCTTTGTTTGTTTGTTTGCTTGCTTGGTTAATTTTATTTGAGTTTCTGTATGTTTAGATTTGGCTGTCAGGAAACTCACTGTGTAGACCAGACTAGCCTTTATCTCACTAAGGTCTGCCTCACTCTGCCTCTTGAGTACTATGATTAAAGTTATGGGTCACCACCACTTCCTATTAACTTCTCCATTTGATTGTTTGTTTTATTATTTTTTTGTTTGTATTTCTGTTTTGTTTGTTTTTCGTTTGATTTTCGTTTGTTTTCTTTTACTTGTTGTTGTTGTTGTTGTTGAGACAGGGTTCCTCTCTATAGCACTGGCTGCCCTGGAACTCACTTTGTAGACCAGTCTGGTCTCTAATTTAGAAATCTGCCTGTCCTTGACTTCTGAGTTCTGGGATTAAATGTGTGTACCACCATGGCTGACTTATTAACTTCTTATTTTTATAAAATTAATTTTAGGAGCTCAAAACTGTTTAGCATAGTCTTCTTCACCTTCTCAGAAGTTCTCTTAGAGAAGAGTCTTGGTCCAGCATTCACTCCCAACCCATATCCATTGACCATCAGGAATTCATATATATGACAGAGGCAACAGCATTGTGTCTGGTTTAAACAGGCAAGATCTTCAGTCCCAGGCAATGGGCAAGTATGATATTTGAAGAGAATGGAAGCCACAAGACAGTGTGATCTAGCACAACAGGTCTACAGCCAGGTAGAAGACAACACCTCTGAAGAGTCTGAGCATGATATCACTCAAGAAGAAGAGTAGGAGGAAGCCTTCTTCCCAGGCCCTGGGGAATATTGTTGGCTGCAGAATTTCTCACGGGTGGAAGGAAGGTAATGAGCCTGTCACCCATTGGAAGGCCATCATTCTAGGGCAACTGCCAACAAACCCTTCTCTTTATTTGGTGAAGTACGACGGAATTGACAGTGTCTACGGACAGGAGCTCCACAGCGATGAGAGGATTTTAAATATTAAGGTCTTGCCTCACAAAGTAGTTTTTCCTCAGGTGAGGGATGTCCACCTCGCCAGAGCCCTGGTTGGCAGAAAGGTACAACACAAATTTGAGGGGAAAGATGGCTCTGAGGACAACTGGAGTGGGATGGTGCTAGCCCAGGTGCCATTCTTACAGGACTATTTTTACATTTCCTACAAGAATGATCCGGTCCTCTACGTTTATCAGCTCCTGGATGACTACAAGGAAGGTAACCTCCACATCATTCCAGAGACCCCTCTGGCTGAGGCGAGATCAGGTGATGACAATGACTTCTTAATAGGTACCTGGGTGCAGTACACCAGAGATGATGGATCCAAAAAGTTTGGAAAGGTTGTTTACAAAGATCTAGCCAATCCTACCGTGTACTTTATCAAATTTCTTGGTGACCTACATATCTATGTCTATACTCTGGTGTCAAATATCACTTAAATTGAAAAAAATCACAAAGTACAGAAATGTAAACTTATAGGATTGAAAAAAAATGTTTGTTTTCCTGTGTTGGGTACCTATGGGTCTTTGACAACCTCAGTATCTTTGTCAATAAAATTTGTTTTGTTCTAAAAATTAGTACGTGTGACATGACATGCTTTTAGTGAACACTTTGTTGGAAGAGATGGACTATGGTGGAAAGAACATCAAAGGAAGATGAAAGTTGCAACTCAGGCTGTGAACAGTGCATACATCTAATATCACACAGGCTAAAATGGACAGGACTTAGCTTCTGTGGTCTGCATAGTGAGCAAGGAATTGGAGATATGACTTAGAGGAGCAGGGATGGCAGCAAAAGATGGATTTTTAGGAAGAAGGGGAGAAAGACAGGACATAGATAGAATCTCTGGTATGAAGTCTGAGGGAGAAACAACAAGTTGGGGAAAGAGTGATAGGAAAAAGGAATGTGGACTTGTTACACAAAGTGCAACCCAGAAAACTGATCCAAAGAGACTCAGAAATCAGACAAAATAAGGTTTCATTTGAATAATGAAACCAAATGAAACTTGTCTCTCATTTAAGATTTATTATCTTTATTTATATGGGTGGGAATAGGGCATGAGCTTGAGAGTATAGGTGACCACAGAGACATGAGTTGTCAGATCCCATGGAGCTGGCATTAAAGCTGATTGTTAACCATTGGATATGAATTCAAGAAAACAAATCCTGTTTTTTTGCGATACAAAAATGCTCTTGACAACATGGTCATCTCTCTATTCTCATTAAGATATCTTTTTAAAGAGTCTTGCCCAACACCCGCAAGGGTCCACACGGGACTCCCCACGGGACCCTAAGACCTCTGGTGAGTGGATCACAGTGCCTGCCCCAATCCAATCGCGCGGAACTTGAGACTGCGGTACATAGGGAAGCAGGCTACCCGGGCCTGATCTGGGGCACAAGTCCCTTCCGCTCAACTCGTGACTCGAGCCCCGGGCTACCTTGACAGCAGAGTCTTGCCCAACACCCGCAAGGGTCCACACAGGACTCCCCACGGGACCCTAAGACCTCTGGTGAGTGGATCACAGTGCCTGCCCCAATCCAATCGCGCGGAACTCGAGACTGAGGTACATAGGGAAGCAGGCTACCCGGGCCTGATCTGGGGCACAAGTCCCTTCCGCTCGACTCGAGACTCGAGCCCCGGGCTACCTTGACAGCAGAGTCTTGCCCAACACCCGCAAGGGTCCACACGGGACTCCCCACGGGACCCTAAGACCTCTGGTGAGTGGATCACAGTGCCTGCCCCAATCCAATCTCGCGGAACTTGAGACTGCGGTACATAGGGAAGCAGGCTACCCGGGCCTGATCTGGGGCACAAGTCCCTTCCACTCCACTCGAGCCCCGGCTACCTTGCCAGCTGAGTCGCCTGACACCCGCAAGGGCCCACACAGGATTCCACACGTGATCCTAAGACCTCTAGTGAGTGGAACACAACTTCTGCCAGGAGTCTGGTTCGAACACCAGATATCTGGGTACCTGCCTTGCAAGAAGATAGCTTGCCTGCAGAGAATACTCTGCCCACTGAAACTAAGGAGAGTGCTACCCTCCAGGTCTGCTCATAGAGGCTAACAGAGTCACCTGAAGAACAAGCTCTTAACAGTGACAACTAAAACAGCTAGCTTCAGAGATTACCAGATGGCGAAAGGCAAACGTAAGAATCCTACTAACAGAAATCAAGACCACTCACCATCATCAGAACGCAGCACTCCCACCCCACCTAGTCCTGGGCACCGCAACACAACCGAAAATCTAGACCCAGATTTAAAAACATTTCTCATGATGATGATAGAGGACATCAAGAAGGACTTTCATAAGTCACTTAAAGATTTACAGGAGAGCACTGCTAAAGAGTTACAGGCTCTTAAAGAAAAGCAGGAAAACACAACCAAACAGGTGATGGAAATGAACAAAACCATACTAGAACTAAAAGGGGAAGTAGACACAATAAAGAAAACCCAAAGCGAGGCAACGCTGGAGATAGAAACCCTAGGAAAGAGATCTGGAACCATAGATGCGAGCATCAGCAACAGAATACAAGAAATGGAAGAGAGAATCTCAGGTGCAGAAGATTCCATAGAGAACATCGACACAACAGTCAAAGAAAATACAAAATGCAAAAGGATCCTAACTCAAAACATCCAGGTAATCCAGGACACAATGAGAAGACCAAACCTACGGATAATAGGAATTGATGAGAATGAAGATTTTCAACTTAAAGGGCCAGCTAATATCTTCAACAAAATAATAGAAGAAAACTTCCCAAACATAAAAAAAGAGATGCCCATGATCATACAAGAAGCATACAGAACTCCAAATAGACTGGACCAGAAAAGAAATTCCTCCCGACACATAATAATCAGAACAACAAATGCACTAAATAAAGATAGAATATTAAAAGCAGTAAGGGAGAAAGGTCAAGTAACATATAAAGGAAGGCCTATCAGAATTACACCAGACTTTTCACCAGAGACTATGAAAGCCAGAAGAGCCTGGACAGATGTTATACAGACACTAAGAGAACACAAATGCCAGCCCAGGCTACTATACCCGGCCAAACTCTCAATTACCATAGATGGAGAAACCAAAGTATTCCACGACAAAACCAAGTTCACACAATATCTTTCCACGAATCCAGCCCTTCAAAGGATAATAACAGAAAAGAAGCAATACAAGGACGGAAATCACGCCCTAGAACAACCAAGAAAGTAATCATTCAACAAACCAAAAAGAAGACAGCCACAAGAACAGAATGCCAACTCTAACAACAAAAATAAAAGGGAGCAACAATTACTTTTCCTTAATATCTCTTAATATCAATGGACTCAATTCCCCAATAAAAAGACATAGACTAACAGACTGGCTATACAAACAGGACCCAACATTCTGCTGCTTACAGGAAACCCATCTCAGGGAAAAAGACAGACACTACCTCAGAGTGAAAGGCTGGAAAACAATTTTCCAAGCAAATGGACTGAAGAAACAAGCTGGAGTAGCCATTTTAATATCGGATAAAATCGACTTCCAACCCAAAGTTATCAAAAAAGACAAGGAGGGACACTTCATACTTATCAAAGGTAAAATCCTCCAAGAGGAACTCTCAATTCTGAATATCTACGCACCAAATGCAAGGGCAGCCACATTCATTAGAGACACTTTAGTAAAGCTCAAAGCATACATTGCACCTCACACAATAATAGTGGGAGACTTCAACACACCACTTTCTTCAAAGGACAGATCGTGGAAACAGAAACTAAACAGGGACACAGTGAAACTAACAGAAGTTATGAAACAAATGGACCTGACAGATATCTACAGAACATTTTATCCTAAAACAAAAGGATATACCTTCTTCTCAGCACCTCACGGGACCTTCTCAAAAATTGACCATATAATTGGTCACAAAACAGGCCTCAATAGATACAAAAATATTGAAATTGTCCCATGTATCCTATCAGACCACCATGGCCTAAGACTGATCTTCAATAACAACATAAATAATGGAAAGCCAACATTCACGTGGAAACTGAATAACACTCTTCTCAATGATACCTTGGTCAAGGAAGGAATAAAGAAAGAAATTAAAGACTTTTTAGAGTTTAATGAAAATGAAGCCACAACGTACCCAAACCTATGGGACACAATGAAAGCATTTCTAAGAGGGAAACTCATAGCGCTGAGTGCCTCCAAGAAGAAACGGGAGACAGCACATACTAGCAGCTTGACAACACATCTAAAAGCCCTAGAAAAAAAGGAAGCAAATTCACCCAAGAGGAGTAGACGGCAGGAAATAATCAAACTCAGGGGTGAAATCAACCAAGTGGAAACAAGAAGAACTATTCAAAGAATTAACCAAACGAGGAGTTGGTTCTTTGAGAAAATCAACAAGATAGATAAACCCTTAGCTAGACTCACTAAAGGGCACAGGGACAAAATCCTAATTAACAAAATCAGAAATGAAAAGGGAGACATAACAACAGATCCTGAAGAAATCCAAAACACCATCAGATCCTTCTACAAAAGGCTATACTCAACAAAACTGGAAAACCTGGACGAAATGGACAAATTTCTGGACAGATACCAGGTACCAAAGTTGAATCAGGATCAAGTTGACCATCTAAACAGTCCCATATCACCTAAAGAAATAGAAGCAGTTATTAATAGTCTCCCAACCAAAAAAAGCCCAGGACCAGATGGGTTTAGTGCAGAGTTCTATCAGACCTTCAAAGAAGATCTAATTCCAATTCTGCACAAACTATTTCACAAAATAGAAGTAGAAGGTACTCTACCCAACTCATTTTATGAAGCCACTATTACTCTGATACCTAAACCACAGAAAGATCCAACAAAGATAGAGAACTTCAGACCAATTTCTCTTATGAATATCGATGCAAAAATCCTCAATAAAATTCTCGCTAACCGAATCCAAGAACACATTAAAGCAATCATCCATCCTGACCAAGTAGGTTTTATTCCAGGGATGCAGGGATGGTTTAATATACGAAAATCCATCAATGTAATCCATTATATAAACAAACTCAAAGACAAAAACCACATGATCATCTCGTTAGATGCAGAAAAAGCATTTGACAAGATCCAACACCCATTCATGATAAAAGTTTTGGAAAGATCAGGAATTCAAGGCCCATACCTAAACATGATAAAAGCAATCTACAGCAAACCAGTAGCCAACATCAAAGTAAATGGAGAGAAGCTGGAAGCAATCCCACTAAAATCAGGGACTAGACAAGGCTGCCCACTTTCTCCCTACCTTTTCAACATAGTACTTGAAGTATCAGCCAGAGCAATTCGACAACAAAAGGAGATAAAGGGGATACAAATTGGAAAAGAGGAAGTCAAAATATCACTTTTTGCAGATGATATGATAGTATATATAAGTGACCCTAAAAATTCTACCAGAGAACTCCTAAACCTGATAAACAGCTTCGGTGAAGTAGCTGGATATAAAATAAACTCAAACAAGTCAATGGCCTTTCTCTATACAAAGAATAAACAGGCTGAGAAAGAAATTAGGGAAACAACACCCTTCTCAATAGTCACAAATAATATAAAATATCTTGGCGTGACTCTAACTAAGGAGGTGAAAGATCTGTATGATAAAAACTTCAAATCTCTGAAGAAAGAAATTAAAGAAGATCTCAGAAGATGGAAAGATCTCCCATGCTCATGGATTGGCAGGATCAACATTGTAAAAATGGCTATCTTGCCAAAAGCAATCTACAGATTCAATGCAATCCCCATCAAAATTCCAACTCAATTCTTCAACGAATTGGAAGGAGCAATTTGCAAATTTGTCTGGAATAACAAAAAACCTAGGATAGCAAAAAGTCTTCTCAAGGATAAAAGAACTTCTGGCGGAATCACCATGCCAGACCTAAAGCTTTACTACAGAGCAATTGTGATAAAAACTGCATGGTACTGGTATAGAGACAGACAAGTAGACCAATGGAATAGAATTGAAGATCCAGAAATGAACCCACACACCTATGGTCACTTGATCTTCGACAAGGGAGCTAAAACCATCCAGTGGAAGAAAGACAGCATTTTCAACAATTGGTGCTGGCACAACTGGTTGTTATCGTGTAGAAGAATGCGAATCGATCCATACTTATCTCCTTGTACTAAGGTCAAATCTAAGTGGATCAAGGAACTTCACATAAAACCAGAGACACTGAAACTTATAGAGGAGAAAGTGGGGAAAAGCCTTGAAGATATGGGCACAGGGGAAAAATTCCTGAACAGAACAGCAATGGCTTGTGCTGTAAGATCGAGAATCGACAAATGGGACCTAATGAAACTCCAAAGTTTCTGCAAGGCAAAAGACACCGTCAATAAGACAAAAAGACCACCAACAGATTGGGAAAGGATCTTTACCTATCCTAAATCAGATAGGGGACTAATATCCAACATATATAAAGAACTCAAGAAGGTGGACTTCAGAAAATCAAATAACCCCATTAAAAAATGGGGCTCAGAACTGAACAAAGAATTCTCACCTGAGGAATACCGAATGACAGAGAAGCACTTGAAAAAATGTTCAACATCCTTAATCATCAGGGAAATGCAAATCAAAACAACCCTGAGATTCCACCTCACACCAGTCAGAATGGCTAAGATCAAAAATTCAGGTGACAGCAGATGCTGGCGAGGATGTGGAGAAAGAGGAACACTCCTCCATTGTTGGTGGGAGTGCAGGCTTGTACAACCACTCTGGAAATCAGTCTGGCGGTTCCTCAGAAAACTGGACATAGTACTACCGGAGGATCCAGCAATACCTCTCCTGGGCATATATCCAGAAGATGCCCCAACAGGTAAGAAGGACACATGCTCCACTATGTTCATAGCAGCCTTATTTATAATAGCCAGAAGCTGGAAAGAACCTAGATGCCCCTCAACAGAGGAATGGATACAGAAAATGTGGTACATCTACACAATGGAGTACTACTCAGCTATTAAAAAGAATGAATTTATGAAATTCCTAGCCAAATGGATGGACCTGGAAGGCATCATCCTGAGTGAGGTAACACATTCACAAAGAAACTCACACAATATGTATTCACTGATAAGTGGATATTAGCCCCAAACCTAGGATACCCAAGATATAAGATATAATTTGCTAAACACATGAAACTCAAGGAGAATGAAGACTGAAGTGTGGACACTATGCCCCTCCTTAGATTTGGGAACAAAACACCCATGGAAGGAGTTACAGAGACGGAGTTTGGAGCTGAGATGAAAGGATGGACCATGTAGAGACTGCCATAGCCAGGGATCCACCCCATAATCAGCATCCAAACGCTGACACCATTGCATACACTAGCAAGATTTTATTGAAAGGACGCAGATGTAGCTGTCTCTTGTGAGACTATGCCGGGGCCCAGCAAACACAGAAGTGGATGCTCACAGTCAGCTAATGGATGGATCATAGGGCTCCCAATGGAGGAGCTAGAGAAAGTAGCCAAGGAGCTAAAGGGATCTGCAACCCTATAGGTGGAACAACATTATGAGCTAACCAGTACCCCGGAGCTCTTGACTCTAGCTGCATATATATCAAAAGATGGCCTAGTCGGCCATCACTGGAAAGAGAGGCCCATTGGACTTGCAAACTTTATATGCCCCAGTACAGGGGAATACCAGGGCCAAAAAGGGGGAGTGGGTGGGCAGGGGAGTGGGGGTGGGTGGATATGGGGGACTTTTGGTATAGCATTGGAAATGTAAATGAGTTAAATACCTAATAAAAAATGGAAAAAAAAAGAAAAAAAAAGATATCTTTTTAAGAAATCCAATATTAACATGCAGAAAAGAGACCAGGAAGAAGTTAAGAAAGATTAAATTGATGGTTACCTTTAAATACAATAAAGGACACAAAAAGGAGTAGAGGACACTGAGGAATAAATGAATTCTAAGATGAAGTTCTCAAAATGTGAAGCAGGAGACACAGGAAGAATAGAAATTTTCTGCAAATAGTTTAAATTGGGCATATCCACATTAGGTTCTTTGGTTTCTTAACAAATAGCCAGCCGATCAGGTCAAAGAGTAATTTAAAAGAGAAAATGAGTATACTGTGAGATAATATATAGTGGGGCTTGGATCCTGAGTGCTTTCCCTGAGCACTCCTTGCCTGTGATGAATCCTGTGATCCTTTGGAGGTCTCTGTTGAGTGCCCCAGATGACCATCAAAAAAGTTCCCCATGGCCTGTTCCCTGGCTCTCCTCCAAACATCTGACTCCCAACATACCTATGTACCATTTAAGCCTGTGTATTCCCTGGAAATTCCAGACTTAAATTTATGTGTTACCTCATTCTCATAAAACAGTGAAGATGTAATTGTGGGCCACAAATGATCACACGTTCAAATGTGTTAGTTTTCCAGGTGATGGGCTGTTTAGAATGAATTAGGAGTTGTTTTATTATTAAAGGTGAGTTGTCACAGAGCCTTGAAATATCAAAAACCCATCAGGCTCTCTCTCTCTCTCTCTCTCTCTCTCTCTCTCTCTCTCTCTCTCTCTCTCTCTCTCTCTCTCTCTCTCTCTCCCTCTTTCATTACTCTCTGCCATCTCCATCATAAGTTGTTCGCTCTCAACTACTGCTCTACATGTTTTGCCTCTGTGTTGCCATGGTGTCTACCATGATATCCTGGACTTGCCCTCTGGAACTCTAATAACACAATTAAATGTTTCCTCTTATAATTTGGTTTGGTCATGATGTCTCTCACAGCAATAGAACAGTAACCAAGACATACATACTCCTGTTTATTTTTTGAAACATTCTTTATTTCTTTCATTAAAGTTACCTTTTGTCCATTGAACAGTTTTAAGAATAGTGTTAATGGGCCCAAATAAATAGTGCCAATAGGTGTGGCACTCTCAGGAGGTGTGAAATAGGTTCATGAGGTGTGACATTGGTGGAGTAGTTGGGACACTGATGGATATGTGTTTTTGTTGAGTTGGTGTGATCTTGTTGGAAGAAATGTAACAATGTGGTGGTAGGCTTGGAGTTCTGCTGTCCTTAAGCAATCCCCAGTTTGACACAGTCTCCATCTGCTTCCTGTATATCAAGACCTAAAACTCATCTCCTTCTCCAGCACTTTGTCTGTCTGAAGGCTACCATGTTTCCAGCCATGACAATAATGGAGTAAACCTCTGAAAAGAAGTTACAAAGTGTTCAAGATTTACTATGATCCTGGTGACACTTCATGGCAATAAAACCCATACTAATACTCACATAAACACTCAAAAACATATTTGATGTTTTGTGGGAACAGACTTTAAGGCCCTCTGCCTACTGCCTGGAAGCTATTCATTTTCAAGCAGCTATCAGAAGAAGATGTAGAACTCTCAGCTCCAAATGAACCATGCCTGCCTGGATCCTGACATATTCTTACCTTGATGATAATGGACTGAACTTCTGAACCTGTAAGCCAGCCCCAATTAAATGGTTTTCTAATAAAACATGCATTGGTAAGTATGTCTGTTTACAGCAATAAAATCCAAACACACACATGTACATATATACCTAGATATACTGAGTCACTGACACACACACATGGAAACATTCACACACACACACACACACACACACACACACACACACACACACACACACACACACATTCATTTACAGGGACTTTAGATTCAGCCAGGACCCATGCAATTTCATTTTGGTGTCGAATACATGTGTTTGTGGAACATGACTCTTTGTTTTAGGAGTTATGTGGACAAAATCTGCACACTCACTTCGTTCCTCTTCAACATCAGAAATCTCAATTTAAAGAAAGTGAGATAATGAGAAGTAGTTTTAGATACCTCTTTTTTTTTCCTGTGAGTAGTTTCCACTTCAAGTCACCAAGGAAAAATAAACATAAGAGGAAAGAAATTCATATTCAAATGCCCTTGACAAGCTCATAATACATTCTCCAAAATGAATATTAACTTTTATTTAGAATTCCCAAGGAAATGAGACTTTTGAAAAATCCTTACTTTCAGAGAGGCTTTGGTATTTCATTTCCCTGCAAAGGAACACCAATGTAAAAAGACAGAATCTAGATTGCTTTGTGCACAAGTTGAATCAGAAACATTTGATAATGTGCATACAGGGACTCACCACATTTTTACAAACATATATATATATATTATATATATTGGGGAGGGTGAAAGGAGACATCTGGAGAACAATAAGACCCTCATTAGCATTAAACATTCCTAAAGTCAAGTAATAACCTCTAACAACATCAATAACAACAACAACAAAAACAACAACAAGAATAGATGTTCATTAGGAAGAATTTTTTTAAAATAACACTCCATTAGCCACAGAAAGAGGGGGCATGATCCATCTGCCACACTTTATAGATACTTATTACAATTATCACTAAAATTTTTAAAATAATATGGATTTTTAAAAATGAAATTGAAGTAAAATAGATTTTTCAGCTGTTAAAAGGGGGAAAATGTGTTCTAGAACGAAATAAAGGGTTTAAGAACTAATTGATTTTTTAATAAAGAACATCCTTATAACTCATGTGTCAGTAAGTATCAGGATTATAATGCAGTTGATTTTCTCATTGTAGAATACTTTTAATGTGTTTGAATATTTCCAGTTGTAAGAATGGATCTCAGAATTTTCACAAGACAAGAAGAAGACACCAAGTAGTTCCTCGCTTTTGTTTCAAAAGTCTTAGTTCCTTTTCTGCAGAGTCCAAGACATTCCAGGGAAGGTTTGAAACATCCAACAACATCTGAGACCATAACCTCAGAGAGAAGCTACCTTTCTAAGTAAATGGAACTAGGAAAGCTGAAAAGATCCATCAAATCTCTTTAGAACAAAAGTGGCAGCTGGTTCACAGAACAAGGTATCATTTAGCAACTCAGCCAAGAACTAAGAGGATTTGAAATGATAATAACACAGAGTAATAAAAACCACTATGCAGTTGTAATTTCATCGCATATTATATACTTTGGACAGAGAAAGCAATCAAATCTTGGGATCTCTCTGCTCAGCCCAATGAAACTCTGGGTCATGCTGCAGATGTCCCAAGTTCATGGCTCATCACAGATACTGGAAGTCTCTGGGAAACTAGAACTACATCACGTAAGTGCTGTGAGTCCAAAAACATGATTTCAGAAATTGTTCAAGTCCTCATCTTGCTTGGAAAAAAAAATCACATAGCACCAGAATTAATAAGAAGTTCATGGTATTAATGCCAACAGGTAAGCACTACTAACAAATATCTGTTAAGCATTGGATTGTTACCAACACAAATGAGGAAATGATTTTTAAATTTAAATGCAGTTACATTTTAAAAATTCGTAGTAATGTTAAGTGTCCAGTGTGAAACTGTGTGTGTAGGGGAAGTTGGTGAGGTGAGAGAGAACATGGACGGAAGAAGGTTCTGTGCTCTGTGAAGGCTGACATGGGAGGAGTGAAGGATACTTACCATGCATCCCTGGTTGTGCATCTGGCTGTGTAAATCCACTGACACTACACGATGGGCGTGAACTAGGGGAAGACAATGGTACCAGATTCTTTGTCTCTGGCATCCCTTATTGGGCCTTAAAAAACATAGACAGTCTAATGTTTTAGAGCTTTATTTTAGACAGCAGGGAGAAAAACAAAGAGTAAAAAGATTGTTAGACTTGCCATGGCCAAAAGGAGAGATGGGGAAAGACATAGAAGGAAGGACAGAAAGCAAGTTAGAGAGTAAGAAAGGTGAACACTTAGAGAAAGAGGTAAAAGTTTACAGAGAGTAAGGATTGTAAAAGTTAGAGAGAGAGAGAGAGAGAGAGAGAGAGAGAGAGAGAGAGAGAGAGAGAGAGAGAGAGAGAGAGAGAGAGAGAGAGGGAGGGAGGGAGGGAGAGACTGATGTAGGGCCAAGTAGCCTCTCATATATTGGGCTTGTTATCTTGCTGTTGCTAGGTAACAGGAAGTTATCTAACCTGAAGATCAGAACCTTTGGTCATTTTGTATGTGACTGTTAGCCATTAGCCACTGCTGGGCGGGAGTGCTTGTGGGTTTGGTAACTTTTCCAGCAGCCAGGGTTCCACAAATACTGAGGAAATGCATTCCTTCCCATGTTGATGAAAATTACGACCCATTAGGTTTCATCAGGTTTAAGGACTTCAGCATGACTGGAGACCAGGCATTTTGTACATAGCACAATGCCTCAAGCTCAATGATCAAATTTAACTCTAGCCTCCAGATTTTGTGGTTTCTCAGGCAGAACACCAGCAGAGAGGATGTGAGTTTGAAACTCTGGAGACTCCCACCATAAGAAATCAAGGCATGGAGGTGGGGTGGGATAAAATGATCTTAGAAGAAATTGGGAAAACAGTGAAAGTACAATTGAAAAGACATATGGAAAAGACCAGCAACAGGGGATGCCTCAGGAGACCATCCTTGTTTTCATAGCTTGGCAAGACAAAATTCAAATGACCAGTAGTAAAGGAGGAGAATCTGTGAATGCATCAGGGACGGTAGGGTAAGGGTAGGAGGGAGTGAGGGAGGGTGAGATAGTGGAAAAAGTAGAAGGAGAAAAAGAAAGAGAAGGAGAAGAATATGGAGAGGAAGAGGAGAAGAAGGAAGGGAAGAGGAATGGGTGGAGCAGAACGACGACGAGGAGAAGGAGAAGGAAGAAGAACAAAAGAAGAGGAAGAGGAAGAGCAAAAGGAAGAAGGAGGACTTGGAGAAGTAGAAAAGGAGAAGGTTAAATAAGGAGGAGAGAAGGAGAAAAGGAGAATGAAAGAAGGAAAAGTCAAAGGCAAAGAAGAAGAAGAAGAAGAAGAAGAAGAAGAAGAAGAAGAAGAAGAAGAAGAAGAAGAAGAAGAAGAACAAGAAGAAGAAGGAGAAGGAGAAGGAGAAGGAGAAGGAGAAGGAGAAGGAGAAGGAGAAGGAGAAGGAGAAGGAGGAGAAGGAGAAGGAGGAAGAAGGAGACGAAGGACAAGATCAAGAAGAACAAGAACAAGATGAACAAGAACAAGAAGGAAGAAGGAAGAAGAATAAGAAAGAAGAAGAAGAAGAGGAAGAAGAAGAGGAAGAAGAAGAAGAAGAAGAAGAAGAAGAAGAAGAAGAAGAAGAAGAAGAAGAAGAAGAAGAAGAAGAAGAAGAAGAAAAAGGAGTAGGAGGAGAAGGCGAAGGAAAAGGAGAAGCAGAAGGAGAGAAGAATAAGGAGGAGAAGGATAAGGCAAAGAAGAAAAAAATAGAAGAAGGTAAACAAGGAGAAGAAATGAGAAGAGATGAGAGGCATAGATAGACAGACAGAAACAGAAAGAAAGAGAAACTTAGACATACAGAGTGAAACATGCACATAAACATTCACACAGAGACACACAAGTAGGCACAGAGACAGAGAAAAATATACATGGAAAGAGAGACATGAACAGAGACATTCACAGAGTTACACACATTCACACAACTTAATTAAGAAGTATTTAGAAAAATATATCTATGAAATCATGAGGATATTAAGTACTAAATTATGTGAGCATTGAGGAGGAATGAGATCCAACCAAATTTTGCAAGTCCTCCAACATTCTCCATGCTTCCACACAGCTTTAGCTGTGGGAGTATCAGTTATAGGGCTGTAACTTTTGTTTTCTTCATTTATAATTTACTCTGAATCTCCTTTCTCTACCATTCAATATGGTCAGTAGTTTCCATGTGGAAGGACTTTCTAGTGAATGGCATCTAGTGAAAAAGAGAAAACAATTTTAAAAAAAGAGTCTCTATGCTAGAGCCAACTGTACAACAATTCATAGTTATTCTCCAAATGCAGGGCTCAAAGAACACAGAGGCTCCTCTAGCTGGTGCATAGATCTTAAGTTTGGCCCCACAGCATCACTGGGAACCTATTGACAATTCTCATCCAGGTCATAAAGCTATGGAGCATTCCAATTTATTGAGTTCCAGAGAAAAAGCCATTTGGAAGCTTACCTCCCTAAAAGTGAAGATTGCGCTGAAATTTATGAAAAGTGAGAATAATTTTTAATGTGAAAAATCATTCCACACACACACATTAAAAAAATACATGAAGGCAAAATTGACAGCAATATATTTGACACCACAGCCACCCACACACACCTACACACACCCACACACACACACACACAGAGAGAGAGAGAGAGAGAGAGAGAGAGAGGGAGGGACGGAGGGAGGGACGGAGGGAGGGACGGAGGGA
Organism: Mus musculus; assembly: GCF_000001635.26. NCBI lineage: Eukaryota > Metazoa > Chordata > Mammalia > Rodentia > Muridae > Mus > Mus musculus. The sequence continues at coordinate 30,347,041 of NC_000087.7, read as the reverse complement.
GGGAGGGAGGGAGGGAGGGACGGAGGGAGGGAGGGAAGGACGGAGGGACGGAGGGACGGAGGGACGGAGGGACGGAGGGACGGAGGGACGGAGGGACGGAGGGACGGAGGGACGGAGGGACGGAGGGACGGAGGGACGGAGGGACGGAGGGACGGAGGGGGAAGGGGGAGAGGTGGAGAGACAGATGTACACTTACAATACTTATTTTTAAGTCAAGTTGTCAAAACTCCTGACACAATCAATGTTCAGGAAGAGATGTATATGGCAAACATTCACCAGGGACAGACTGACATGATAAAGACAGCATAGGAGGAAACAACAAGTTCATCTGTGGCATTGAGAGCCTGAATGTGCCCATCTCACATTTGTTTGGATTTAGAGTCCAAGATTTAGTTCAGAACCACCCAGCTCCCTCCTTCTTGCCCCACGCAACTACTTCTGCTAGGGCACAGTCACAAAGGTTCCACAACATTTCTAGACAGTTTTCCCAGTTTGATACAACTGAGACTGTGGGAGAAATACCCCCCCCCCCAATCTTAATTAAACTAAGCCACACAACTGCAAAATATTTTTGAAAACAGTTTAATTTCAATTTTGTAAAGAGAACAGAGAGCTCTACTTTGAAATTTACTGAATTAGTCTTTAGGTTCCATTGTGCACCCTAAATGAAAAATATTGTAAAAGATTCCGTTTTCTATGTAGCAAGTGAGGGCTGAAAACAACACACTAATGGAGATAAAATGCAAAAAAAAAAAAACTGGGAAATATAGTAACAATTCAAACTGACTGTGTGAAAAGCAATGTATTTATACATGTTAACTGTCCTATTGACCACAGTGTCATTCATCATTGTGTTAGGGGATACAATCAAGTGACTAATCATCAGGGTTTGACAGTAAAATCCTTAGGCTCAATACACCAGACATTAGCTGAAAAATGATTTACAAGAATGTAATGTCCTTTGGTGTCTTCTCTGTAAATCTGTTGTATGGATGCCCTGTCGTTGGTTGTTTTAGTTGTTGGTGTTGTTTTAAAATAGAAATATTGAATGCAAAAGCAAGTGGCAGGAGCCCAAAAGGTCTTTGCATCCTCTCTTTCTCCTTTACATAACTTTCTAATTTTCCCAATCCCCACATTCATTCAAAAATTCAGAAGTTCAAAGAATACAGAAACTCATTCATCATCTTCACTTTGTGCTTGCATGATGGTTGCAATTATCTTGTAAGCATTAAAAATCAGGCTAACATACTGCCTATGTTCAACAGGGTTTCATTGATGTGAAGAGACATCATGACTCAGGAAACTCTTATAGGGAAAATTTAATTGAGGTTGTCTTACAGATTCAGAGGGTCAGTACATTATTATCTTGGTAGGAAGCATGGCAGCATCCAGGAAGAGGAGGTGCTGGGGAAGGAACTAATTGGTCTATATCTTAGTCTGAAGGCAACAATGATGAAGCTTGTGGCCACAGTTAGCAAGGAAGAGGATCAATTTTTGTCACTGGGCAGAGATTGTGCACTACATAAAAGCAAGCCTACACAATGATACACTTCCTCAAACAAGCCAACACCTTGTAATAGTGCCACATCCCATGGGCAAAATATATTCTAATCAACACAGTGCATCATAGGAAAATGGCAGAGAGACATAAAGAAAGATACTTCATGATTGCATTCCTCTGGTCACAAGTGCTATATACCTACACGCTTATATGAACACACACACACACACACACACACACACATACACACACACACACACACACATACACACACAAACACACACATACACACACACACACACACACACACACACACACACATGCCTATCTGATGTACATAATAATAAAGTGCAGTCTAGGGTCCTGCTCAATTGGATTGGACCAGGCGCTGTGTTCCACTCACCAGAGGTCTTAGGATCCCGTGGAGGATCCTGTGTGGGTCCTTGCGGGTGTCTGCAGAATCCCCCGGGGCCAGGGACCATGGTGCTCCCTTGATCTACTTCTGTTGTCCAATTGCTCTGGCTAGTATTTCAAGTGCTATATTGAATAGATAGGAAGAAAGTGGGCAGCCTTGTCTAGTCCCTGATTTTAGTGGGATTGGTTTTAGTTTCTCCTCATTTAGTTTGATGATGACTACTGTTTTGCTATATACTGCTTTTATTATGTTCAAGTATGGGCCTTGAATTCCTGATCTTTCCATGACTTTTATCATGAATGGGTGTTGGATTTCGTTAAATAATTTCGCAGCATCTAAGGAGATGATCATGCGGTTTTTGTTTTGGATTTTGCTTATATAGTGGATTACGTTGATGTGTTTCCTTATATTAAACCATCCCTGCATCCCTGGGATGAAGCCTACTTTATCATTATTGATGATCTTTGTAATATGTTCTTAGATTCAGTTTGCATGGACATTATTGAATATTTTTTGCATCAATATTCATAAGGGAAAATGGTCTGAAGTCCTCTATTATGTTGGGACTTTATATGGTTTAGTTATCAGAGTAATTGTGGCTTCTATAGAATGAATTGAATAGAGTACGTTCTGTTTCTATTTTGTGAAATAGTTTGACAACAGTTGGAATTAGTTCTTTTTTGAAGGTCTGATAGAACTCTGCACTAAACCCATGTGGGTGTTCCTGGGCATTATTTGGTTGGGAGACTATTAGTGACTGCTTCTATTTCTTTAGGGGATATGGGGCTGTTTAGATCTATATTCTGATCTGGATTTAACTTTGGTACCTGATTTCTGTCTAAAAAATTGTCCATTTTGTCCAAGTTTTCCAGTTTTGTTTAGTATAGCCTTTTGTTGTAGGATGTCATGATGCCTAGGATTTCCTCAGGTTCTGGTCTTATGTCTCCCTTTTCATTTATGATTTTGTTAATTAGGATACTATCACTGTGCCCTCAAGTTCGTCTTGCTAAGGGTGTATCTATCTTGATACTATTTTCAAAGAACAGGCTCCTTGTTTGGTTGATACTTTGAATAGTTCTTTTTGTGCCCAATTGGTTGATTCCAGCACTGAGTTTGATTATTTTCTGCTCTCTACACCCCCTTGTAAATTTGCCTCCTTTTGTTCTAGAGCTTTTAGGTGTGCTGTCAAGCTCTTAGTGTGTGCTCTCTCTGGTTTCTTTTTGGTGGCACTCAGAGCTGTTGGTTTTCTTTGTGGGACTACATTCATTGTGTCCCATAAGTTTGGGTATATTGTCCCTTCATCTACATTAAACTCTAAAAAGTGTTTAATTATTTCTTTATTTCTTCCTTGACCAAGTTATCATTGAGTAGAGTGTTGTTCAGCTTTCACATGAATGTTGGCTTCCTATTATTTATGTTGTTATTAAAGATCAGCCTTCCTCCATGGTGATGTGATAGGGTGTATGGGATAATTTCAATATTTTTGTTGAGTCCTGTTTTGTGACTGATTATATGGTCTATTGTGGAGAAAGTACCATGAGGTGCTGAGAAGAAGTTATATCCTTTTGTTTTAGGGTAAAATGTTCTGTAGATATCTATTAAATCCATTTGTTTCATAAATTCTTTTATCTTCAATGTGTCTCTGTTTGGTTTCTCTTTCCCAGATCTTTCTATAGATAAGAGTAGGTTGTGAAGTCTCCCACTATTATGGTGTGCAGTGCAATGAGTGATTTGAGTTTTACTAAAGTTTCTTTAAAGAATGTGGATGCCATTGCATTTGGAACATAGATATTCAGAATTGTGGGTTCATCTTGGAAGATTTTGCCTTTCATGATCATTAACTGTCCTTTCTTGTCTTTTTTGATAACTTTGGGTTGGAAATTGATTTTATTCTATATTAGAATGGCTACTCCAGCTTATTTCTTCAGACCATTTGCTAAGAAAATTATTTTCCAGCCTTTTACTCTGAGGTAGTATCTGGTTTTGTCCCTGAGGTGGGTTTCTTTTATGCAGAAAATGTATTGTTTATATAGCCAGTCTGTTAGTCTATTTGTTTTTATTGGTGAAATGATTCTAGATTAAGGCAACTTCAGACCAACTTCTCTTAGGTATATCAATGCAAAAATACTCAATAAAATTCTTCCCAAAATAAAAGGGCTATTAGGGCCTTTTCTGATAGTCAAAACTGCAATGAGAACTGCCAGTTTTCCTAGTGTCACTGGCTAATTGTTCTTAGATACTTACTAGGCTTTCTCCTACTCAGAGCACATTCCAAGAGGTTGGATAACAATTAACCAAAGGTCATCAGAACGTAACTAATGATTTATTATAGGTTCTAGGGTAAAAGATAAAATATTTATTGGGTTTACCTATAAAAAACTTCTCTAATATCATAGTTATGGTTTGATACCTTCAGTGAACCTGTTGACCTGAGACAGTTGATGAACTTTGTAACATGTGGTCATGTATTCTGAAATATGTATAAGTGCTGAGGACAAAGAGGCGAGGAAAATCGAGAGAGAAGGTTTTTTTTTTTTTTTTTTTTTTTGCCTTTCTCCACTTAGACTATTTTTTTTCCCTTTTACCCACTAAGAATAATTTTTCCCTTTCTGCACTTAGGATCTTTCTGCTTTTGCACTTATATAACTTTCATAAAAATATTTTTATAACTTAATAATAACTTCTATAATCACTTCTCTAAATTCCTTCTCTTCCAGTGACATCTGGCTTTTTGGCTCAAAGTTAGAGCCCAGCAATTCCTGCTGAGCTAGAAAAAAGATGCATTGATTAATCCTCCTCTGTTAGGCTACAGGTGTTAATCACCTAAGCCAGCCTACCCTCAGAAAAACCAAGTACTTTTTAGAAGTTATCATCAGCATTTCAGTACAATTTGAGAGCTAGAAAGCCCTGAGACACTTCGAGTTTAAAGCCATTGCCAGGGTCCTACTCTGTGACTCCACTACTATCCTGGCTCAGAGCAATCCTGGACCTCAAACTCTACTATAGAGCAGTAGTGATAAAAAAAAAAAAAAAAAAAAAAAAAAAAAACTTACATGGTATTGATACAGAGACTGACAGATGGATCAGTGGACTAGAACTGAAGAACCAGAAAGAAAACCACACATTTATAGACACTTGATATTTGGAAAGAAGCAATATATATATATGTGATGGAAAAAAGAAAGGATTTTCAATAAATAGTGCTGTTCTAATTTTTAGTCTGTATGTTGAAAAATAAAAATAAATCCATACTTATCACCTTGCACAAAGCTCAGTTTCAAGTTGAACAAGATTATCAACATAAAATAAGATCCACTGAATCTAATAGAAGATAAACTCATTGACACAGAGAAAGAAATGTCCTAAAAACTACTCCCATGGCTCATGCTCTAAGATCATGAATTCATAAATGTGACCTCATGAAACTGGAAAGCTTCTGTAAGCAAACCATATAGGCAATGGGACTAATCATCAACCTACAGACTGGAGAAAAAAATCTTAACTAACATCACATCTGATAAAGGGCTAATATCCAAAATATATAAAGAACTCAAGAAACGAAATAAACCAATCAAATATGGGGTATGTATTTAAATAGAGATGTCAAGACAGAAGAGTCTAAAATGTCTAAGGAACACTTAAAGATATGTTTAAAGTCCTTAGTGCTCAGGTAAATTCAAATCAAAACAACCCTGAGATTGTACTTTACACCAATCAAATTGGCTAAGATCAAAACCTCAGATGACAGCACATGTTCGTGAAAATGTGGAGAAAAAGGAACACTCCTCCACTGCTGGTGGGACGGAAGCAGGTACAACTTCTCTGGAAATCAGTGTGGAGATTCCTCAGAACATTGGAAATAGGTCTACTTGAATACCCAGATGTACCACTCTTGGGCATATACCAAAAAGATGTCCCACCATGCCCCAAGGCACATGTTTTTCTATGTTCATAACAGCCTTGTTTATTATAGCTAGAAGCTGCAAATAACCCAGATGTCCCAAAACAGAAGAATGGATACAGAAAATGTGGTTCATTTACACAATGAAATACTACTCAGCTATTAAGAAACAAAGACATCCTGAGTTTTTCAGGCAAATGGATGTAACTCGGAAATATCATTCTGAGTAAGGTAACTCAGAACCAAAAGGACATGCATGGTATATACTCATTAATAAGTGGATATTAACCAAAAAAGTGCAGAACACCCTGTATTCATTCCGCAGAACTTAAAAAAGTTATCAAGCCACAAGTCCCAAGTGAGGACACCTCAATCCCACTTGGAAGGGAGAAGAAAGAAATCACAGAGTGGGTGGGGGTGGTGGGAGGGTCTCAAGTGGGGATGGGGACCAGGAGTACTAGAGAAGAACATGATCAGGTATTGGGTAGAGAAAAAAAAAAAAAACTGAAGCCCTGAGGTTCAGCAGAAAGAATGAAAACAGGCAAACTGTGGAGGTATGGGGTTGGGGACCTCCCAGAATGTACCAGAGCCCTGGGAGGTGAGAGACTCTCAGGACTCAAATGGAGGTATCTTAGATGAAATGCCCTACAGTGGGGAGTATGAACTTGTAGATGGGGAGCACGAACTTGTAGAATCCACATCCAGTAGAAAGATAAGGAAGGCATGAAGTGAGTGATGGGGTTGCCATCCCACGTCAAAAGCTCTGACCCAGAACTATTCCTGTCAAAAAGAACTTCAAGAACAAAAACAGAGAAGAGCCTGATGGAAATGAGGTCCAGTGAAAGGATCAAGGTGGGGCCCAGCTTGGGGAAAGGCCCCAAGGCCTTACACTACTACTGAGGCTATGAAGTGCTCACAAAATGTGGCCTATTATGACTGTACCCGAATGACCCAAAAAGCAACTGGAAGAGTCAGGTGCAGATATTTACACCCAACCAATGGACAGAAGCTGCTGATCCCTCTGGTTCAATGAGGGAAAAGCTGGAAGAAGATGAGGAGGAGGGCAACCCTATATGAGGACCAGCTGTCTCATTTAACCTGGATCTCCAAGACCTCTCTGACACTGAGCCACCAATCAGGCAGAATATACAAGCTGACATGATGCCCCAAAAACACATACAGCAGAGGACTGCCAGGTCTGGGTTTAGTCAGAGAAGATGCACCAAACCCTCAAGAGATTGGAGGCCACAGACAGTCTCTTGGGTAGTTCTGGTGAGGTGGGGGTTGAAGACAATTTTGTGGAAATGGTCGGCAGTGGTATGGAATGTGGAATAATCGGAGGGGGGACCTAGAGGGGTATAACACCTGGAGTATGAAGAAAAGATTAAATAAATCAAAAAAGATAAATAAATAAATGAATAAATAAATAAATAAATAAATAAATAAATAAATAAATAAATAAATAAATAAATTCTAAATGAATACTGGCTTTTAAAGGTTTCTTTCTTTTGAGTACATTCTCTCTCTCTCTCTCTCTCTCTCTCTCTCTCTCTCTCTTTCTTTCTCTCTCCTTTCTCCTCTTCCTTCTCTTCCTATTTCTCACTTGCTGCTTTGCTCCAGAATATTTATCAACAGTCACCTATTATTCTACCTATGTTTAGAAGGGGTGAGTCTCTGCCTCTTTAAGGTATCTAAGGGAGTTTTCTTTTCCCTACAAAATTAAAATGAGAGTATTGGCCTGGAAATTACCCAATGCTTGTTTTGTAGTGTGTAGCACTTTCCTGATACTTCCAGAGGAGTTCCTATTGATTGAAAATTTTGTGTCTGTGTATCAGAGGGAGAACAATAAATGGAGAAAGAGAGGATAAGGTGGGAGTACTCATTGTTTTTTAATTGCTGAGAAATAATCTATGCACTAGACACACCAGTTCTTTGACCAATTCCCAGATAAAACACCTGCTTTTAGCTAAGAACGATTACAAACAAATATAGTAAAAATATGTAAGTATATTTTTGTGAGAATATGTTTTCCATTGATTTAATTATCAGAAATAATATTTTTCAGTCCTGTACTTAATTTGTGTAGCCCCTAGATATGAATCCCTGAAATATGTGTACTTGGGCTTTTGAAATATATTGAGATAGCTATCCAGGCTCTATTCTAATCTATCAGAACAATGTATGTCAGTTATAATAAGTATATAATATCCCTAACATAATTACTGAATAATATATAGATAAAGCAAGACATCAAACTTTAGCCCTTAGAGATGCCCAGACAAAGATAGCTGATAATAAATAACTCTGAAAAGATAGTTAATAAAATTTATATTTGTCCACTTTGGTGAAGTAAAACCCCTCTACACAGATATTTCTTTCATGATATAGAATAGAGGTCCTAACTGTCACAGGAACAGATTTATATAGTTTGTCAAATAATTCTTTACATGATTACAAAAGAGGTCGAATATACATGACATAGTCTTTAGTTGAATTGAACATTTATAAAGAGAAATTTGTCAAAAAATAATATTTACTCTATGGGTGCTTTCAAAAATAGAATGGTTTGCATGGAACAAGTTAGTATTGGAAGAATTAGAAGTTCCAAGCTATCCTTGGTTACATACTAAGTTGGGGCCAGCCTAGGCTATATGACATCCTGTCTGAAAATATGAAATTACAGGGGAACCAGTAGTTTATCTTTATGAATCCTGTACTTTGGAGACTGAATCATGAGCAATATCAGAAGTACAAGGTCTATCAGTACCAGAAAGTATAAAAAGAATTTCTCCAAACTGCAATATCAGAAGTACAAGGTCTATCAGTACCAGAAAGTATAAAAAGAATTTCTCCAAACTAAAATAATTTAAGAGTTATACTTAGTGGCGTGATTATGTTGCCAGGGAATAAAAGCACTTTGAGTTTAGAGTGTTCAGTAATGAGGAGTGAGTATTGCTCTTGGACAGGACTCACATTGGTTACCTTACAGTCACCTTTAGCTTGAACTTGAGGAGGCCTCTGGCACCTGTGGGCATGTGCATTTCCTTACATACATATGTACGTACCAACACATACACACACAAACACACACACAAACACACACACACACACACACACACACACACATTTAAATAATAGGGAAAAGTACTTTGTTTTATCTATCAGTTTAAAGGAAGTTTGAGTTGAATGTACTTAAAAGAGGTGCCTCATAACCAAAGTATGAAATCTGCTAGTCTTCCACAAATTAGGTGACTCAGAGCCACTAGTCAAATAAATTACACCCTATAAAATCAAATAACCCCATTAAAAAATGGGGCTCAGAACTGAACAATGATTTCTCACCCGAGAAATACCGAATGGCAGAGAAGCACCTGAAAAAATGTTCAACATCCTTAATCATCAGGGAAATGCAAATCAAAACAACCCTGAGATACCACCTCACACAAGTCAGAATGGCTAAGATCAAAAATTCAGGTGACAGCAGATCCTGGCGCGGATGTTGAGAAAAAGGAACACTCCTCCGTTGTTGGTGGGATTGTAAGCTTGTACAACCATTCTGGAAATCAGTCTGGCGGTTCCTCAGAAAACTGGACATAGTACTACCAGAAGATCCAGCAATATCTCTTCTGGGCATATATCCAGAAGATGCCCCAACCGGTAAGAAGGACACATGCTCCACTATGTTCATAGAAGCCTTATTTATAATAGCCAGAAGCTGGAAAGAACCCAGATGCCCCTCAACAGAGGAATGGATACAGAAAATGTGGTACATTTACACAATGGAGTACTAATCAGCTCTTAAAAAGCAGGAATTTATGAATTCCTAACCAAAATGATGGACCTTGAGGGCATCATCCTGAGTGAGGTAACCCAAACACAAAGGATCTCTCACAATATGTACTCAGTGATAAGTGGATATTAGCCCAGAACCTTAGGATACCCGATACAAGATATAATTTGCTAAAAACATTAAACTCAAGAGAACGAACACCAAAGTGTGGACACTTTGCCCCTTCTTAGAATAGGAAATGAAACACCCATGGAAGGAGTTACAGAGACAAAATTTGGAAGTGTGACGAAAGGATGGACCATCTAGTGTATGCCATATCCAGGGATCCATCCCATGATCAGCTTCCAAATGCTGACGCCATTGCATACACTAGCAAGATTTTGCTGAAAGGACCCAGATATAGCTGTCTCTTGTGAGACTATGCCAGCGCCTAGCAAACACAGAACTGGATGCTCACAGTCAGCTATTGAATGGATCACAGGGCCCCCAATGGAGGAACTAGAGAAAGCACCCCAGGAACTAAGGGAACTGCAACCCTATAGGTGTAACAACAATATGAACTAAGCAGTACCTCGGAGCTCCTGTCTCAAGCTGCATATGTATCAAAAGATGGTCTAGTCAGCCATCACTGCAAAGAGAGGCCCATTGGACTTGTACACTTTATATGCCCCAGTACAGGGGAACGCCAGGGCCAAAAAAGGGGGAGTAGGTGGGTAGGGGAGTGGGGGTGGGTGGGTATGGGGGACTTTGGTATAACATTGGAAATGTAAATGAGCTAAATACCTAATAAAAAATGGAAAAAAAATAAATTACACCCTAGACATGTGCAGCCATGAGGTCCACTGGTAAACTGTGGATAGAGATCGATGGTAGAGCTATTGGATTATGTAAAGGGAGGCTTAAATAAAACTGAGAGAGTCACAGTCTCATGTGATATAAGCTGGCTTTTGTTTGTGTGTTGGTATTATATAGTATTATAATCCTTACTTGCTTTCGAGATATATTCCATATAGTTCAGACTGCCCTTTATCTCACTTAATAGCTCAATATGACTATGAACCACTGATCCTCCTGCTTTCATATTCCAGAACAGCTAGTATTAAAGAGAGGTACCAGCATGCCCTACTTGATGCAGTTTTAGAGAACAAACACAAGGCTTCATGCATGAGAATAAAGTACTCTACCAAATCTACTTCGGCAGCTGCAAGCCTTCCTGTTAAGGATAAGTCCAAGACAACATTTCTCACACTTAACACATCATGCCTATGGCTGTAAATATTAAAGTCCCCTGCTGTCTAAATCAATATGAACTTCACACAAGCCAGAGCCATTTGAGAATATTGAATTTCAATTGAGAAAATAACCCCACCAAACTTTTGCCTGGAAAAGGCTTTGTTGAATTTTATTAATTAATGATTTCTATGGAAGGATATCCCAGTTGGCAGTATCAGCTCTGGACTGATGGTATTGGATGCTATAAAAAAAATGTAGGATGATCAAAACATGGGGAATATGCCAGTATGCAATTTTTCTACATGTCCTCTACTTCAGTTCTTACCTGCTCCAAATTCCAGTCTAGGGTTTCTGGTGTGACTTTCATGTATGATGAATTACAAACTGAAGTATGAACCAAAACATTTTCTCTCCCAGTTGATGTTGTTCATGATGTCTTATCACCTAAATACAATCCCTAACTAAGGCAAGTTAGTATGCCAATGTAGCTCATATGGAATACCAAGTACTGAATGTTCACGGTGGGCCAGATAGAGCATAGAAATAATGAACTTCACTGGTCATGATAATGCATACCTAATATCTATGTACGTGAAAGACAGGAGGATGAGTGTAAGTTCAATGCAATGCTGAGCTACATAGGGAGGTTCTGAGTCCAAAACAAAACAAAACAAAAACAAAAATAATATCAAAAATAAAGAAACACAAAACGGGAGGTTAATGAGATGCTAAACAAATAAAGCACTTGCTAAGCAACTGTGATGGCCTTCATTCCATTCTCAGAACATACATGAATGTAAAGAGGGAACTGCATTCAGCAAAGTGATGCTCTGACTTCCACATGTGCTCTAGATCACATATGCTACCACATATTAATAATAGTAGTAGTAGTAGTAGTAGTAGTAGTAGTAATAATAATAATAATAATAATAATAATAAATGTGTTTTAAAAATGAAAAGAAAATTTATTCAGTCATATTATATTAGGCTTATATAAAAACTAGCACTGAGGAAGAGAAAATGGAGTAGTATTGAAAGTTTGATGCAAGCATGAACTGCATTAAGAAGGTTAGCACCTTATAAGTTTCTTTAGGTATCATGGCCAAAAGAAGATACATGAAAGTTTATTTTACACACAAATTTAGACTATAGTCCATCACTGTTGGGGCATCAGTGCAACAGGAAGTAGCAGAAACTTGACACAAGTCAAGAGTAGAGATGAAGGAATTGATGTTTTTATGGTTACTAGAGCTTAATTTGCTTTCTTTATTCTCATACACTCCAGAATCCCCATCATAAATAATGGTGCCACAACAAGGGAAGTTCTTTCCATAGAAATTAAAAGTAATCAAGGTGCAGGCCCACAACCATGCTCACAGACTAAGTAGTATAGACAATCCTTCATTCTGATTTCCCTCCCAGGCAATTCTATATTGTTTTAAGTATATAACATTAACCATCACAGCTTCATTCATTGTTAACCTTTCAGATAGACACATCACATTATGTTTTAGACATAACCTACCAACCCTTAATTCCAAAGTTCTCTGTGTGTTTAATAATGCAAAATACAGTTCAAATTTAAAAGTCCTCATAGTCTTTAAAACTTTACCACATCAAAAAATGTATTGTGATATCTTGTAGAAAATTATGTTATTGCTATGCATAATAGAATAATGTAAAAATTCTTATCACAAAATAAAAATAAGTATTAGGAATAGAAAGTGATGATTATACAAAAAGCCAAAATCAAGCAGAGAAAGGAAATCCTCCATTACTGGGGCTTTCCATGGAGAAATAAGCTTTGGTGTCACAATTCCTCTACATATGCTATCTTCAGCACACACAGATTTCCTCAGCATTTAAACTGATTCCATTTCTCACCTTCAGATGTCCTTGTCCAGATATTAGATCATGTCCCATCATCCTGGCCTTTCTAATACTCTGGAATCTCTACAGTAGCTTAAACTTTACCTTCATAACTTCATGCAAGCCTCTTGGGGCTTCTTTGCCAGGATTCAAACTCTGTCACACAGTTCTGGTCTCAGCTGTTCTTAAAGACTGTCTTAGTTTTGCATCTTTCATATATTAAATTTAGAAAAATTAGACATTGACACCAAATTTCATGACTGGCCCAAGAGGTAACCTAGTTTCACTGGACCATAGCTGTAACATCATATCTACAGTTAATGTATCTGAAACGTTTGACCATGTTTCATCAAAACTAGTATAATTGGCGAATGTAAAACATACAGAGTTCCCAAAGCTTTTTAATCATTCCCAATTCTAAGGTATGTTAATTTTAGTTTTAAACAAATTCAACATATATATTTTTGGTATGAACTTCATTGTACAAAGTTCCATTTCAAGGACTTGTGACTTTGTGATTAAAAATATGAACATAAGATATTAAAAAAAGATAAAATGTATGCACAATGAAATGTTTTGTCCACAGACATCCAAATTCTCTCAATATGTCTTACATTTTCTAGCCTCCATTCTCCATTTAATGTTGCCTTAACTCAAGGGGATTAATGATAAACACCTTCTTTCTGAAAATATTTTTTTCCAAATTCAATAAAATAAAATAAAATAAAAGCCAATTCAGTTTAAAAGAATTCATTTCTCTTTGATGGGAAACTCAAGTTGATCGTGCTGTGCTTTAAAATATTTCGAGTATTTGATATGTTCTCTACTTTATAGAGTTTGACTCACATCTTAAGGGTACCCTGAGAAGTTCTGGTAAATAATTTTATAATATTCAGTCAAGTTCCTACAAATCCAAATTAACCAAAATATCTTTAGAAATCTGCAACCCTTGAAAAAACATATTGTCTTGCAGATTTTATAGTATATACACCTGTACTGGCTAGTTTTATGTCAACTTGACACAGGTGGGGTTATCACAGAGAAAGGAGCTTCAGTTGAGGAAATGTCTCCATGAGATCCAACTCTAAGACATGTTCTCAATTAATGAACAAGGTGGGAAGGCCCTTTGTGGGTGGAACCATCTCTGGGCTGGTAGTCTTGGGTTCTATAAGAGAGCAGGTTGAGCAAGCCAGGGGAAGCAAGACAGTAAAGAACATCCCTCCATGGCCTCTGCATCAGCTCCTGCTTCCTGACCTGTTTGAATTCCAGACCTGACCTCCTTAGTGATGTAAGCCAATAAATCCCTCCTTCCTCCCCAAATTGCTTCGTGGTCATGATGTTCTGTCCAGGAATAAAAACCCTGACTAAGACAACACCCTATCCTGTTAAATATATTATGCTATTTTTTCTAAGCCCAGTTTATAGAGATAATTATGTCTGACAGAAAATAAAGCTCATTAATTTGAACAAAGAGTTTCAATAACAGAATTTACTGTAGTATTGAAGGGTTAACATGGTGAGTCAAAAAATGAGATGAATTGCCTTGTTGCTGCTCTAAGAACTTAGGAGGTTTTTTTTTACAATGATGATTTGTGGGAATTTAAAAGGTATACTTAACTACATGTGTAATGTGTGTGTGTGTGAGAGAGAGATTAGGATAAAGTAATTTGTATTATTATTATTATTATTAACAATTTTTCATACAATATATTTTGAGCATGTGTCCCATCCCTGAATGCCTCCCAGATTTTCTCCAACCATCATACCCAATTTAATGTTCTTTCTCTTTCTTTCTCTCTCTTTTTCTTTCTCTCTCTAAATGAAAAAGCAAAAAAGCCTGAATCAACAACTACAAAAAATCATGAAATCAAAAAGCCTCAGAAAATCACACACACAAACACACACACAAAACACACACACATATACACACACACTCAGAGAGAGAGAAAGAGAGAGAGAGAGAGAGAGAGAGAGAGAGAGAGAGAGAGAGAGAGAGAGAGAGAAAGCCAAAACAAACAACATCAAAGAAATCCACAAAAATAACATGTGTTGGTCAACTCTCTGTAGGTATTAATCAACTCTGGAATGTGGTTGACATGCACAGCAATATTCTATCAGAAAAAAAAATGTTCTTTCATATACCTGAGGGTCTCAATTTAGAACAGAGTCTATGTCCATTTCCCCATCTAAGTGTTGGGATCTCATCTATCTTGAACTTGTAAAGGTTTCATTTGTGCTACCACAGTCTTGTGAATGCTCATGTTCAACACCCTTTTGTCTGGAAGAGAATGAAGAGGAAACCATATTTTTATGAAACTTAATAAATAAGTTTTCTCCACTTAAGAATAAGAACAAATTTGTTGTTAGAGTTATAACATCTCTCTTTTCTAAGAGACCATCTCATTACAGATGTGTTCATTCCAACTATGAAATAACTAATATAATAATGTAAACATTTAGTTATCTTCCAATATTGGTAAATATTTACAATGCAACTGATTTGGTAAATCATTTCAAAACTGACATTACCAATATGAAAATTAAATAACTTTATTAAAATTACTAAATTATAAAAATAAGTATGATTGCTATCAGAAAATATTGCCTTAATAAAATTAAGCATAAGTGAAGTAACAATTTTACTTAATATAGATTCTGTATCTCATATACATCAATACTATTTTAAGATATTATAGTCTTTATTTTATGCCTCTGTGATTAGATCACATGCTGAATTTCAGAGCCTTAAATAATAATTAGAGATGGTAGATTACTGGAAGAAAACTGGATTTGATTTTTATACTGAGTTTTTTTATAATACTAATAATTAAATCCATTGGTTACTACACTAAAGCTTTTTGAATCACTTTTTTTCAAATTTTAAAATCTTATGCTACCTCCTACACTACATAGCAAGGCATTATTCAACTGAAGCTTACTTTGTTAAATTGTTATTTGTGAATGACAATGATGTGTAAGAATACTAAAATCATCAATATACTCACCAAATAACTACAATGTTTTTAATATGTTGAAGGATTTTTTTATATTCTGCATCTGTTAGAAAAATATCTTAATGTTCATTAGACAAAGCCCTGGAAGTAATTAGGGTAATTTTTTTCTTTGAGCTTAGAGATGAGTGAGTCCTTCAGTAACATTTAGAATTTCTTTTTAACATGAGCATTCTTGAATCTCGACTGTCCTGACCCATGAAACAATCGAACAGGATTTGAGAAACCACCTAAGGAGTGAATGGGGAACAAGAAATACAAAGAATGGACAGCAAGACAAAAAAAAAATAAAAAATAACAACAAAAAAAAACCTGATCAAGCTGACAAATTTTGTTTTTCCCAGGCAGGTTTTATACCCATAGAAACAGGAAATGTGGAGTGAAAATGATGCGAAATCACTTTGTTTCTGGGGGAATGCACCTGTTCCCCAAAGCAGGATATTGACTAGGTAAAAAAAGTTCAGCAGGAGGAACAGAACAGAGTGGGTTGCTAAGTACCTGTCCCCAATATCTATAGCTATTTGTTCTTAACTGGGACTAGTACTTTCCTACAGAGGCCTCAACTTTTCCCACAGAAATCTCAACTAAGTTAGGACTTTTCCACTAAGGCCAAAACTTTGTTAGTAAGGACTTCTGGCCTACAAGGCAGTTAACTTCACCCACAGTCAGTCCAAACACTTGACTATAAATACTGCACCTAGAAATTAAAAATAATATTTGTTTGCATGAGATGCAAGCATGAACATGTCTTGATTGGATTAACAACTTTTGGATTAGAATGGCTAGAAGATAAATACAAAAAGACAAATTAAAATTAAATTAACTATTGGGTAAGTAAACCTAATTAATATGCTTTATTGGCAAAACCAGAAAATAATATAGAGAAAACCATCAAAGTTTCAACATTAAGGTCAATGAAGCTATGAAACAAAAACCTTTTTAAAAGTAGGGATGTGAAAATTTTAATTTCTCATTTGTTTAGTGTTGCATGAGACTGTAGAAAAAATAGTGACAATGGGATAGAAGTCAACATAAGATTCAGAGTCACACAAAACATTAAAATAGACAGCATTTGATAAATAAAAGTGTAATTTCACAACTTAGTGAAATATTTATTTATAAAATATTATTTGAAATCATGTGACAATGAGCAGTCTAAAGCCCACACTAAAATGTTAGCTTATCTTTGGAGTTATAAATAGTATGCCAAAATTGGAATGTCTTCCTTTGAGACACGGATGCATTTGATGAAATCATATTCTCTCTAAAATTTTCATAACATCAACACTGCTGACAAGTATGAAGAAAGCAATGACTTGACTAGCTATTGATGTTGCAGTAAGTTTGTATTTTATTTTAATTTATTTACATTCCAAATATCCCACCTCCTGATCCCACTTCCTACAGTTCTTCAACCCATTCTTCTTCCCCATTTCCTCTGAGAGGGTGTTGCACAAGCCACCCACCCCATCTCACCTCAACATATCCCACAGCAGCATCCCTGATGCATCAAGTCTCTCCAGGATTCAGTCTATTGTTTCCCACTGGGCTGGAAAAAGCAGTTCTCTGCTACATATGTGCCAGATGCCATAGACTAGCCCAAGTATGCTCTTTGGCTGGTGGCTTAGTCTCTCAGATCTTCCTGGGAGTTTTGGTTAATTGACACTCTTGGTAATCCTATGGGGGTCTCATCTTCTTCAGTTCTTTCAAACTTTTCTCTAACTCTTCTGTATGCGTCCAATGATTAACTGTAATTATCTGCATGTGTCTCAGTCAGTTGTTGTTAGAGACACTAGGGGCTTTGCCTATTAACTGGAGGTGGTCTTTCCAGGTTCCATCTCCGCACTGTTGGGCAGTTCGGCTAAGATCACCACCGAGTTCCAGGAGCCTCTCACATCCCAGCTCTCTGGGACTTTCTAGAGTTCCTAAGAGCTCCCCACCACCAGATTACACATCTGGTACATGGATCAGACCCCCTGAAACTGGAATCATGGATGATTTCAACTTACAAAGAATGTGTAGAGAAACAAATGTTTTCTCTGGGAGAATACTGGCTATCACTCCTAACCACTGAGCAATCTCTCCAATTCAAGAATAGTATTTCTTTAAGACAAGATGTCTTTTCTGTAAGTTCTTAAATTGGAAATTATAGATAAAATCTTTTGTAACATGTTATTAATTGTCTGAGAATATGTTTCCCATCTGTACCTTAAATACTAGATTAATTTAAAATGTTAACTGTCACTAAACAACATTAATAACTATTTTTCATTTCATTTTTCATGCATGTTATTGAAGACTAAATGAATAGTCTGATGTTATGCTGGGCATGGTTGTGCACGCCTTTATTCCCAGCACATGGGAGGCAGAGGCAGGTGGATTTCTGAGTTCGAGGCCAGCCTGGTCTACAAAGTGAGTTCCAGGACAGCCAGGGCTATAGAGTGAAACTCTCTCTCACAAAACCAAAATAAATAAATAAATAAATAAATAAATAAATAAATAAATAAATAAATAAATAAATAAATAAATAAATAAATATTAAATAAAATAAAAAAGAAGTCTGATTTTATTGTGTGAATTGATGCATTTAAAATTAATGCAAAATATAACATATGATTATTCCCACAATGAAGATAACCATAAGATATCTTATGAGATAAAATGTTTTAGCAGTGAACTATATTTTAACAGAGAGATCATTGAGAAGCCCTTAACTTGTGTTTTTTTATCCGAAATAGGGTGTATTATGTGTATGTATGTATGTATATATGTATGTCTGCATTGTATGTGTGTCTTTCTGTGAGTGTATTTGAACTTTGTGAGGGTGCGAAGAGAAAGCGTTATAAACCAAGCAGTCCAGGAAGGTTGGGGTGAGTTGTCTCCTCTGGAGTTATACATCCCAGGATTTGTCTATATTTGAAGCCAGCAAACTCTAACAATAGTCTTGCTAATATTCCCTTCTAAATTTGAATCATATCTCTACACCCATTGCCCAAATTGTTGCTATATGAACAATAATGATGCTGTAAATTCAAACTCTGCCCTTGTGATTCATTAAAAATCTCAGTTAACTACTAAGACATCTCTTTAGATACTCTTTTGTGAACACAGACAAATAATAAAATTCTTCTAGTTTTAGAGCTTTATGATAGCTATGAATTTCAACAATATATCATAAGGATCTATTAATGATTAGAGGTTTAGCAAAGGTAAGTGCTTGATCATGGACCATTTTCCCCTTTGGTTAATGCCTCACATGTTGAATTATACCATATCAGAATTTACATGAATATTTGTCTTAAGCATTAAACAGAATAAGAAAATAAACAGAATAGGAAAGTGAATGGAAGATAGTTTTGACATTACTAATTATTTTACAAAATTATTTTTAAGATGGAATTTAAAATGAGAGATAGTAATGGTTAGTGAAGTTGTTAAAAAAATGAAATTTTTGTGGAGAAAATAATTTTCTACACGAGATCTTTAGGCTAGTCTATTCCAATAGGGGAAAATAACTGGTATTGGAAAGACATAATTTTTATTTGCAGTATTCAGTAGGCTAATGCAGAAAAATCATACTTTCCAAGGAAATTTGAGCTATGTAGTGAGAGCATATGGCTTAATAAGTGTTCTATTAATACAAGATACCATCACCAGGAAAATATTGTAAAATGAAACCATTTAATCATGACTTGCTTACAGTTTCAGAGACTTAGTTCATTCTTACTGTGGTGGGAGTGCAGTAGCATGTAGACAGACATATTAATTGAGCAGTAGCGAGAGAATCTTCAGGTAGAAAGAAGAGAGAAACTCTCGTCTTGTAATGGACATTTTGAAATATCAAAATAATACCCAGTGTCAATATTTCCAAAAATGTTATACCCATTTCAACAAGGTCATACTTATTCCAATAAGGCCATACCTGCTTACTCTTTCAATAATGTTACTCAGTACTTATTCAAATCTATGAACCTTATGGGGGCCATACTTATTCACACTGTTTCTAAATACTTTTTTTTTAAATTGGACACTTTACTTATTTGCATTTCAAATGTTATCTCCATTCCATGTTTTCCACCTAGAACCACTATATCCCATCTCCCTTTACCCTGATTCTATGAGGGTGATCCCCAAACCACCTACCCACTCCTGCCTCACCGCTCTAGCATTAGGCATAGAGTGTTGAATAACCACGATACAACTCAGGAACTACATGAACTTCAGGAGGAAGTAAGACCAAAGAGTGGATGCTTCCATCCAAATTAAAACAGGGAACAACATAATCAAGGGACGTAGATGATGGGAGGGAATTGTGAAGAAGAGAACAGGGGGAGAAGAAAAAGAGGGGAAGAATCAGGTATGGGAGAAGACAGGAGAGTTGTTCAGATGGTCAGGACATTGAACAGGGGTGTATAGCAACTGGGGGATGAGGAACTGGTGGTAAAAAAACAGAAAGTCACAGATGCCAAGAAAGCAAGAGCTTCCCAGGACTCCAGAAGGATGGCATTAGCTAAAATACTCACACAAAGGGAACGGGAAAACCTGTCGAGACTAAATATATTTTTTAAAGAGAGATAATAAAGTATTCTCTCGCTTCCTCTTTCTCTGTTTCTGTCTGTCTGTCTCTGTCTCTGTCTCTGTCTCTCCCTCTCCTTTCCTTCATCTCTCCCTCCATCCCTCCCCCTCGGTTGTGTGGTGTGGTATGGTGGTGGTGGTGGTGGTGGTGGTGGAGATGATGTGTGTGTGTCTGTGTGTGTGTTTGTGTGTGTGTGTGTGTGTGTGTGTTTGTGCATGTGAACACACACATGCCTGTGAAGAAATGCCATGGTGTGCATGTATAGGTCAGATGACATCAGAAGTCACTTTTATTTCTCTACAATATAGGACATAAGAGTCAAACTCAGGCTGTCAGGGTTGGCAGGAAACACTTCACCACTTGAACCATCTCTACTGCTCATAACATAAAGGTCTATATCTAGTTTTGTTTAGTCTATGTATAGTTTAGCTGACTATGGATTTACTTTCTTGGTGTATCCTGGCATAAAGACATCCTTCATAATTCTTTATACTTTATACTTTAGCAAGTAGTATAGTAGTGATGTTACTTTCAGAAATGTACTATGGTTATTTAAAGTATTACTATTAAAGAAAAAATAGATAAATGGTATATGAGGACACAATTCTGACAATGTTTCTGCATATATAAAATTTATCTAAAACAAAAATTGAAGACTAAATAATTAAGCTTGAGATATTCCTTCCTTTTATGAATATTCAGTAGGGACGTATAATTTAGGAGAAATAACAGATGTTTCAAGGTTTTGTTTCATAAGGCTTCTGCTACTCTGAAAATGTTTATGCAAACTGAAACGCCCAAAATAAAAATCAGTAAAGAAAATTTTATTTGAACACTGACATTCTTATTATGAACCACACATATGTAAACAAATTAAAATAGTAACATAAATATTTATCTTGCTAACATTTAAAATATTGAGTAATGAAGTATTTGTGCATATTTTACTGTCTTGAAACAGAATCTCAACAATTACCTTAGGCTGTTTTTTTAACTTAAAGGCCTCATGTCTTAGTCTTCCAAGTATGGCTGTAGCTATGAGTATTAACTACCACACCAGCAAGAATTGTTTTAGATATTTACAAGAAAACTATTAGCTGGGATATAGGTATCTGCATCGTAGATTTTCTAAGAGAAAGAAGAATAAAATATTAATAAATTAGAATATGTTAAAAAAATTCAGTTTTGTTGCTTATTTCCTGAACAGAAAAAAAAATCATGATTTATATACCATATATCCAGGATTATGTGTATAAGCTTGTGTGTATTTGTGTGTGTGTTTCCGCACATACATGCACATGCACACACGTGTGCAGGTATCTAACTTATTTCTAAACATATAGCTTACTATAACTCTTCCAAATAAAATATCAGTTAACTCACAAAATGACATGTTTACAGGATATTAGTTCAATTTTTAGGGTAGAAACCTAGATGTCAGAAAAGTTAGTATTTTTTTTTTTTATAATATGAAGATAGTTATATACCCTTGAGTATGTTTGACATTTTCCCTTTAACATAGAAATGAATAATGGTTTGAAAAGTTGGTACTCTTTTTCAAACTTTTTGTTTGATCTTCCTGATTTTTAAATCATACACCCAGTCCCACTTATCTCCTCATCACCTTGTATCCTGCTTCCACCATTGCAACCACCCCAAAAGAATAAGATTCTCATTGTGGAATTTGTAATGTCACAGTGTATATCCCACAGTGTGCCCTTTTATCTACACTTCTTTGTTTCCAAGTTGTTCATTTTAATGAGTCTTAAGAGGTCTCTGCCTTCTACTATACTATCAGTACTAATGCATAACTGTAACTCCTCTCAGATATCCTGTGGTTGCCCTTTGTCATTGAGATCCTGTAGTATGGGATCTGTATAATGGCCATTTTAATCTACTTCAGCAGTTCACCAATGGGGGTCAATGTTGTGTTGGGGCAATTCAAAGCCCAGGATCTGGGCCTGAGAGGGATCTGGCTAATCAGACTACCAGCTCTGCCACACTACCACCATCTGGGAGAGCTTTCCTGCCCTTCCCAAGCTTCCCTTTCCAAAGTTGCAGCCAACAAGGGGCAGAAACTACTTTCATGCTACCATACCCTCAGTGCTCTCGCATTTGTGCCCCTGCCATCAAAGCCAGATTTACTGTGCTTCCCAGACAAGGGAGAGGGGTCATACTCTACAGTGATACAGCAGATAAGGGATGGAGTCAGGTTTCTAGTTCTCACTCCCTCTGAGCAGGCTCACCAGTAACCCCCCAAATCTGGGCCAGCTCCTCCCTGCTGCTCAGATGAGGTGCATGGCCTAATCTCCCAAGTGCTGCAAGAGGTGATTGGGACATTATTCCT
Source organism: Mus musculus (assembly GCF_000001635.26). NCBI lineage: Eukaryota > Metazoa > Chordata > Mammalia > Rodentia > Muridae > Mus > Mus musculus. Next base: position 30,324,398 of record NC_000087.7, on the reverse strand, counting down.
GGGCTCATGAACCCATTAGGGACAGCTCTCCTGCCAACGGTGGTGAGGGCAAAAGAGAGGGAAGGGGGTCTCTCCTTTGTCCAAACCACTGCACAGCACACAAGTCGCAGGACCAGGTATCCCATGCCCATGCCCACCAGGCAGCTGATCAGAAAGCCCCAAATCTAGGGACAGCTCTACTCTACTGCTCAATCAAGGAAGGCTGTCACTAGAGGCAGGTTTTTAGATCATATATGCTCATGTCTGGCCAGTGTGTAGACAGCCTCTTTTTGCTGCCTGTGGAGGAAGATTTAGAGCTCTTGGCTTCATCTCTGGCTCTAACAAAAGATCTTCCTGAAAACTACCATGTTTATCGGCAAGACAATAATGAAATTAACCACTGAAACTGTAAGTCAGCCCCAGCAAAGTTCTTTGCTTTATAGGAATTACTGTGGTCTCTTCATAACAACAAAACCCAAATTTCGACAACTTCCATCCTTACCCTCCAATTCGTTCTCTAAATTTCTTTCTCACATTCACATTTTATTTTATACTCTATGATAATGATTAAAACATCCAGGTAATAGTAAATAAACAGTAAATTACTAAGATTTCTTTTTGTGAATCTATTCAACATTTTATCTTTTTTATCATAAATGTAACACTGTACTTGTTTCGAATACAAATAAAATGTCAAAGTAAAATGAACTGTAATAAGAGGATATTAGCCAAAGAAGTACAGATTTCCTAGGATACAATCCACAGAACTCGAGAAACTTAACAACAAGAAGGGTCCAAGTGAGAATGCTTCAATCACACTTGTAAGGGAGAAGAAAGTAATGACACGAGGCAGAGACAGACAGAGAGAGAGAGAGAGAGAGAGAGAGAGAGAGAGAGAGAGAGAGAGAGAGAGAGAGAGAGAGAGAGAGAGAGAGAGAGAGAGAGAGAGAGAGAAATCTAGGTGGGAGATGGGAGGGGTGGAAAAAAATGAACACATTCAGGTATGGGAAAGCAGGAGAGAGGCCGTGAGGGTTAGCAGCTCTCCCAAGTCTGCCTGCCCAAAGCATAGGAGGAACTCTGGCCAGATGTGGGATATCCTCCCTACCCCTCCTTCCCCTGCCCTCATTAGTTTCCACATATTTGGTTCTAAATTTTCATTTTTTAATAAATCTATGACAATCCTAGAACTGAGGTATCACAAAACTGGTTCATCCTTGTTTTCTGCAATGATCACTTTTCATACTATTAAAAGAGCTGGAGTTCTATTCATCCCTCCATGTTAAAATTAACTAGGTCCTAAGATTGCGTTTTTTACTGACTGCATGTGCTGCTGTTCCCAGTCCATGTCTCCATTCAGAGATCAAAAACCCGCAGCAGCCTTAAGACTTGACTAGGACAATTGAGAATCCTGAAATGGGTTACTGGGCCCAACTGGCTAATAAAGAAAAACCACTTGGGATGTCAAGGTTTCCATATTTAACGTTTGATCTGTGCCTGCTGGCTGATAACTCATGGCCTAACACCCAACAGACTTTACAACATTCATACACTAAGTAGACTTAGGGAGACTTTTTTATATGTCTGGGGAAAAAAGAACTGTGGCATATGGGGAACCAGAACAATTCTATTATGCTTTTTGGGGTTGTGAAACATCGGTATGGAAGGCATCAAAGGAAGATCTTATCACAGTCACCTGACAGGGGAGGGAATCTGAAATTCAACTTAAGTTCACCAGCCTAGGAAAGCAGGAAAAGGGCTGGGAAACTGAGAAACCTTGGGGCCTCCGATTTTATATTATTGGGGGGAAAAAACCTCAAACTCATTTTCAGAATTAGGCTCCTGATAAAACCAATAGTAAACCCCCTGAATGTGACTGTAGGAACAAACAGAATTCTGGCAAACACTAAACCTATACCAAGAGGTATTGCCCTGAAAATCCTATGCCAATGTCTGTTCTCAAACCAGTGTTTGTTGACCTCCCAGTCCGTCCCCAGCAGGCTCCCCGGCCCTGTAGATCTGCTCTGGTCAATGATGCTAAAAACCTTTCAGATTTTGACCAGTTCCCAACCAGAGCTAACCATCTTCTACTGGCTGTGTTATTATGCCTGAAACCCTTTTTATGAAGATGTTGGATTTATGTCTAAATATAATGAGTCCAAGAGAGACACTGCATGCATATGATCCCAAGAGAAGAACCTTAACCATACAGACCATATCAGGACAGGGGACCTGCCTGGGAAAAGTTCCCTTGTCACATCAACATATTTGTAACCAAAATACGCCCATGGTGCATTCCAAATATGTTATTTCCCCTGAACAGGCATGGTGGGCCTGTTCAACAGGGTTGACTCTGTGAGTGCATGGAGAGGTTCTTATTTCCCCTACTGCAAAGGAGTTCTCTATTCTAGTCCAATTGGTGCCATCCATAACCTATTATTCAGAGGAAATAGTGCTGAAGAACCTAATAGGGCATGTTGGGGGGAGACCTCAAAAGACAGAAGAGAGAAACTATTTCCCTAAAGTTGGCTATAATTTTGGGAGCAGGGCTACCTGGTGCAGGCACTGGGATAGCAGCCCTAACATTGTAAGAGAATAACCATATAGCCTTAAATTAAATACAGATCAAGACAGCCAATGCTTAGAAAAATCCATTGCACACCTAGAGTGAAATGTAGATTTCCTGGCTGAGGTAGTTGAACAGAACAGACAAGGGTTAGACTTTGTGTTACTACATCAGGGAGGCTTGTGTTATGATGTATTCAAAGAATGTTGGTTTTATGTAAATCACTCTTGCATCAAAGAATTACTACCTAAGGTTAGAGAAAGCATAGAGAGGTACCAAAGAGAACAAGAAAACTCCAAAAGCTGGCATCATTCCCTATTTGATAATTCCCCATGGTTAATTACTCTCATTTCCACAATTACAGGGTCCCTTATAATTTTTTTGTTGCTGCTCACATTTGGGCCATGCATAATTAAAAAGCTTTTGCAGTATATAAAGCAGAGATTATGGACTATTCAACTGATGGTGATGAGATCCCAGTACAAACCAGGTAGCACAGATGATTTAGGCCTATAAAGAGTCCAAGATTGGCCTCTAGCGTCACCAAAAAGAGGGGAGAATGTTGTAACCCTCAGATTACTAATACTAGAGAGACTTCAGTGTTGTACAGACAGAGGCTCCCATCTTCTTTCCCCCTTCCCCCTTCCCCTGCGGCTATGCAGATAGCAAACAGGTGGTTTCTGTGCAGCATCCTTCTGCAGCAGACTGGGCTGCCTCTTCCTCCCCTGGAGATACAATTTCAGGGCCCATAATGAGGACACATTCTCTCTGCCTCTGTGTCTGCAAAAACCAAAACTCCTGCTGGAAAGAACTCCAAGTACCTATCCTTGAGACCTTAGTGAAAAAGCAAGCTCAAGGGACACCATGGAAAAAGTAAAAGGTAAGCAGATGTCAGGTCACAGACAGATAAAACTGGCCATAAAGTTAGTCCTTGAACAGACACTCATTACCCCTCCCATTTCAGGACTATTACACCTTCTAGTCAACTTTTCTGTAAATATTTACACACTTCCTATACTGTATATAAACCCAATGTTTTTTGGATTCAGGGTCACTTGCCAGCATTCATGCAGTGAATGCTATTTGGGCGAACAAAGGTTGAACTTGAAAATAAGAATTTTTGTGAATTTCCCCCTGTGCCCATATCTTAATGGCTTTAATCCACTTTCTTCTCTATAAGTTTCAGTGTCCCTGGTTTTATATAGAGTTCTTTGATCCACTTAGACTTGAGCTTCTTTTTCTTTCTTTTCTAGATGTATTGGATTTTTTGCTAATATTCATTATAGAACAATATGTGAAATGTTCGCAAAAAAACATTCCTAAATGTTCCATAACCTTCCCAAACACTGTCTCTAGCTGGAGACCAACTAGTTAAATATATTAGACTACTCAAAATATTATATATTCAAATATAATAATAATCATAATAAGACTGAAGCTATGGTGACAGCTAGAGGCATAAATTGCTTCTGAGTAAAATTTTCATACTAAATGGACCACTTTGACCATAGAACAGGCACTGAGTTAACATGTCAGTTGTGGGCATAAATAAATAATAAATAAAACCTCCTGTTTAAACATGTACACTGTGTTTAAACTGTAAGACAGACTTTGCAACACCTATCCTCTTGTTTGTCTTCACAATATTTTATTATTGAATAAAGCTTATTTGTATGAATTTTATTACTTGTCTAATTGGTTGTTATATAGGAGATAGGTTGGCAGGCATATTACTTCTATGACTTCTAACTTTGTGATTGGTAGTCTTAGTTGTTAACTTTACTGAATATTGAATTAACTAAAAGTGAAAAGCACTGGATATAAGTGATTTTTGATTCATTGCCTCATTTGAGCTCTAAAAACCTATCCTAACTCTGGGACACATATTCTTGTGCTAGCCTATGTAAAGCACATAGAAGACCCCTTTGGTTTTTGCCTGCTTTTCTTCATTCTCACAGGTATGCTTGTTCTTTTGAAGGTTTTAGAGTATATTTCTTTGAGAGTCCAACATATACTGAAGAACATCTGGGAAATTCAGTCTTGTGGACAGAATATCTATTGGATTCCTTGACTTTCTTTCTATAGACATCTATTTTTAAATACCTGGGCTGGACCACAGTGTATAAATCCCTCTACAAACACACACACACACACACACACACACACACACACACACACACACACACACACACACACACAATTATTTCAGTTTTTTCTTTGAAGAATTTTGACTACCATACCTAAAATCTCTAAAATTAAACTTATCTTCCTATATCCAATTACTTTCATGCTCCTGTTTTGAAGATATTCTAAACTATGTCATACTATCCATTTTACTAATTATTTTATTTATTTATATTTCAAATGTGATCCCCTTCAGCATACTCCCTCCATGAGGCCCCTACCACACTTCCCTCCTCTCTCTAAAAGGTTACTCTCCCACCCACCTCTCTAGAATTCCCCTTTTCTGGGGACATAAAGCTTCCACAGTACAAGCACACACCCTCATCGCACTGAGGCCAGACAATGCTATCCTCTGCTACATATGTATAGTAGGGGTTATGGACTAGTACATGTATGCTTTTTGGTTGGTGGCTTAGTACCTGAGAATTCTCAGAAATCTAGTTTTTTGATGGTGTTGTTCTTACTATAGGGTTGCAATTCCCTTCACTTCCTTCAGTCTTTGCTCAAACTCTTCCATAGGGGTTCCTGTGTTTAGACCAATGGCTGGCTGTAAATATCTGCATCTGTCTCAGTCATTTGATGGCATAGCCTCTTTTAGGACAGTGATGCCATGTTCCTGTCTGAAAGCATATCTTGGTCAATTAACAAATTAGACCTCCTGAAACTGAAAACGTTCTGTAAGGCAAAGGACACTGTCAATAGGACAAAATGGCAACCTAGTAATGGAGAAAAGATCTTTACTAACCCTACATCTGATCGAGGGCTAATACTCAAAATATACAAAGAATTCAAGAAGCTAGACTCCAAAAAAAAAAAAAAAAAAAAACATCCTAACGAAAAAATGAGCTCTAGAGCTAAACAAAATTCTCATTTTAGGAATCTCAAAAGCCTGAGATGGACCTAAAGAAATGTTCAACATCCTTATTTATAGTGAAATACAAATCAAAACCACGCAGAGAATCCATCCTAAACCAATCAGAATGGTTGAGACCAAAATGTCAGGTGAAAATAGCTGCTAGAGCAAATGTAGATAAAAAGAACACTTTATCTTTGCTAGTGGGATTGCAAAATGTTTTCCGGATTCCATAATCTGGAAAATATTCTGGCATTTCTTCACAAAATTGGAAATAAGTCTATCTGAATATTCATATATACAACTTCTGGGCATATACTCCAAAATGCTCTACCATATCATAAGTAAACCTTCAGTGTTTACACAGCAGCATTAATTATAATAGCGGAGGTTCAGGGACTATGCAGAACTTAGAAAATTAATCTGAACAGATGACAGGGTGCACCACAGAACCAGACAGCTTCTGGGAAAGGGGGAGCCACAGAACCGCTGAGGCAGCAACCTTTTCGGACAGCAGACAGACAGCCACCCTCCCGACCAGAGGACAGGTATCTGCCTGGTTCGGAAAACCTCAGACTCAGGAGCAGCAGGTGCCACCTTAGTTCTGGGATTCCACCGAACTTAGGAACTAAGTCTGCACAGGTGAGAGTGTGCACCACAGAAGCTGACAGCTTCTGGGACCTGCCAAGCAACACAGCTTCTGGAAAAGGTCCTGTTTTCGGCCCACTTCTTCATCCAGGAGGAAGTACAACACAAGATAATCTGTGCACCTTCCCTTTAATAGGAGACCTTGCCAGCAGAGAGAGCTCTGAGCACTGAAACTAAGAGGAGAGAGTCTGTCTCCCAAGTCTGCTGATAGACAGTAACAGAATCACCAGAAGAACAATCTCTAAACAGAGTCAACTATAACAACTAACTCCAGAGATTACCAAATAGTGAAAGGTAAACGTAGGAATCTTACTAACAGGAACCAAGACCACTCACCATCATCAGAACCCAGCACTCCCACTTCGCCTAGTCCAGGGCACCCCAACACATCCGAAAACCTAGACGCAGATTTAAAAGCATATCTCATGATGATGGTAGAGGACATCAAGAAGAACTTTAATAACGCACTTAAAGAAATACAGGAGAACACTACTAAAGAGTTAAAGTCCTTAAAGAAAAACAGGAAAACACATCTAAACAGGTGATGGAAATGAACAAAACCATACTAGACCTAAAAAGGGAAGTAGATACAATAAAGAAAACTCAAAGTGAGGCAACACTGGAGATAGAAACCCTAGGAAAGTAATCAGGAACCATAGATTTGAGCATCAGCAACAGAATACAAGACATGGAAGAGAGAATCTCAGGTGCAGAAGATCCCATAGAGAACATCGGCACAACAATCAAAGAAAATGCAAAATGCAAAAAGATCCTAATTCAAAATATCCAGGAAATTGAGGACACAATGAGAAGACCAAACCTACTGATAATAGGGGTGGATCAGAATGAAGACTTTCAACTCAAAGGACCAGCAAATATCTTCAACAAAATTATTGAAAAAAACTTCCCAAATCTAAAGAAAGAGATGCCCATGAACATACAAGACGCATACAGAACTCCAAATAGACTGGACCAGAAAAGAAATTCCTCCCTACACATAATAATCAGAACAACAAATGCACTAAATAAAGATAGAATACTAAAAGCAGTAAGGGAAAAAGGTCAAGTAAATTATAAAGGCAAGTCAATCAGAATTACACCAGATTTTTCACCAGAGACTATGAAAGCCAAAAGAGCCTGGACAGATGTTATACAGACACTAAGAGAACTCATATTCCAGCCATGGCTACCATACCCAGCCAAACTCTCAATTACCATAGATGGAGAAACAAAAGTATTCCATGACAAAAACAAATTCACATATTACCTTTCCACAAATCCAGCCCTTCAAAGGATAATAAGAAACAAACAAACAAAAAAAAATACAAGGAAGGGAACCTTGCCCTAGAAAAAACAGGAAGGTAATCCGTCAACAAACCTAAAAGAAGAATGCCACAAAAACAGAATGTCAACCTTAAAAACAAAAATAAGAGGAACAAACAATTACTTTTCCTTAATATCTCTTAATTTCAATGATCTCAATTCCCCAATAAAAAGATATAGACTAACAAACTGGATACACAAACAAGACCCAGCATTTTGCTGCTTACAGGAAACTCATCTCAGAGAAAAAGATAGACACTACCTCAGAATGAAAGGCTGGAAAACAATTTCCCAAGCAAATGGTATGAAGAAACAACCTGGAGTAGTCATCCTAACATCTGATAAGATTGACTTACAAGCAAAAGTCATCAAAAAATACAAGGAGGGTCACTTAATTTTCATCAAAGGTAAAATCCTCCAAGAGGAACTATCAATTCTGAATATCTACACTCCAAATGCAAGGGCAGCCAAATTCATTAAAGACACTTTAGTAAAGCCCAAAGCACACATTGCACCTCACACAATAATTGTAAGAGACTTTAACACACTACTTTCACCAATGGACAGATCAAGGAAACAGAAAGTAAACATGGACAAAGTGAAAATAGCAGAAGTTATGAAAGAAATGGATCTGACAGATATCTACAGAACATTTTATCCTAAAACAAAAGAATATACCTTCTTCTCAGCACCTCATGGTACCTTCTCCAAAATTGACCACATAATAGATCACAAAAGAGGCTTCAACAGATAAAACATATCGAAATTGTCCCATGCATCCTATCAGATCAACATGCACTAAGGCTGATCTTCAACAACAAAATAAATAATAGAAAGCCAACATTCACGTGGAAACTGAACAACACTCTTCTCAATGATATCTTGGTCAAGGAAGGAATAAAGAAAGAAATTAAGGACTTCTTAGAGTTCAATGAAAATGAAGCCACCACATACCCAAACTTATGGGATACAATGAAAGCATTTCTAAGAGGAAAACTCATAGCTCTGAGTGCCTCCAAAAGGAAAGTAGAGAGAGCATGCATTAGAAGCTTGACAACACACCTAAAAGCTCTAGAACAAAAGGAAGCAAATTCACCCAAGAGGAGTAGACGGCAGGAAATAATCAAACTCAAGGGCAAAATCAACCAAGTAGAAACAAGAAGAACTACTCAGAGATCAACCAATCAAGGAACTGGTTCTTTGAGAAAATCAACAAGATAGACAAACCCTTAGTCAGACTCACTAGAGGGCACAGGGAAAGAATTCTAATTAATAAAATCTGAAATGAAAAGGGAGACATAACAACAGATCCTGAAGAAATCCAAAAAACCATCAGTTCCTTCTACAAAAGGCTATACTCAACAAAACTGGAGAACCTGGATGAAATGGAGAAGTGTCTAGACAGATACCAGGTACCAAAGTTGAATCGAGATCAGGTTAATGATCTAAACAGCCCAATATCCCCCAAAGAAATAAAAGCAGTCCTTAGTAGTGTCCCAACCAAAAAAAGCCCAGGACGAGATGGGTTTCGTGCAGAGTTCTATCAGACCTTCAAAGAAGATCTACTCCCAGTTCTGCACAAACTATTACACAAAATAGAAACAGAAGGTACTCTACCCAACTCATTCTATGAAGCCACAATTACTCTGATACCTAAACCACAAAAAGACCCCACAAAGATAGAGAACTTCAGACCAATATCACTTATGAATATTGATGCAAAAATCCACAATAAAGTTCTTGCTAACCAAATCCAAGAACACATCAAAACAATCATCCATCCTGACCAAGTAGGTTTCATCCCAGGGACGCAGGGATGGTTCAATATACAGAAATCCATCAACGTAACCCAGTATATAACATACTCAAAGACAAAAACCACTTGATCATCTCGTTAGAAGCTGTGAACACATTTGAAAAAATCCAACACCCATTCATGATAAAAGTCTTGAAAAGATCAGGAATTCAAGGTTCATACCTAGATATGATAAAAAAAATCTACAGCAACCCAGTAGCCAGCATCAAAGTAAATGGTGAAAAGCTTGAATCAATCCCACTAAAATCAGGGACTAGACAAGGCTGTCCACTCTCTCCCTACCTATTCAACATTGTACATGAAATCCTAGCCAGAGCAATTAGACAACAAAAGGAGATCAAGGGGATACAAATTGGAAAGGAAGAAGTCAAAATATCACTTTTTGCAAATGATATCACAATATGTATACGGACCTTAAAATTTCCACCAGAGAACTCCTAAGCCTGATAAACAGCTTCAGTGAAGTAGCTGCATATAAAATTAACTCAAACAAGTCAATGGCCTTTCTCTTCACAAAGGACAAATAGGCTGAGGAAGAAATTAGGGAAACAACACCCTTCTCAATAGCCACAAATAATATAAAATACCTAGGCATGACTCTAAGGAAGTGAAAGATCTTTATGAAAAGAACTTCATGCCTCTGAAGAAAGAAAGTAAAGAAGGTCTCAGAAGATGGAAAGGACTCCCGTGATCATGGATCGGCAGGATCAATATAGTAAAAATGGCTATCTTGCCAAAACAATCTACAGATTCAATGCAATCCCCATCAAAATTCCATCTCAATTCTTCAACGAATTAGAAAGAGATATCATCCGATTCATCTGGAATAACAACAAACCTAGGATAACAAAAACACTCCTCCAGGATAAAAGAAAATCTAGTGGAATCACCATGCCCAACCTAAAGCTGTACTACAGAGCAATTGTGATAAAAAACTGCAAGGTACTGGTATAGTGACAGACAAGTAGATCAATGGAACAGAATTGAAGACCCAAAGAAAAACACACACACACATGGTCACTTGATCTTTGACAAGCAATCTAAAACCATCCAGTGGAAAAAAGTCAGCATTTTCAACAAAGGGTACTGGCACAACTGGATATTATCATGTTGAAGATTGCGAATTGATACATTCCTATCTCCTTGTACTAAGGTCAAATCTAATTGGATAAAAGAACTCCGCATAAAACCAGAGACACTGATACTAATAGAGGAGAAAGTAGGGAAAAGCCTCGAAGATATGGGAACAGGGGAAAAATTCCTAAATAGAACAGCAATGGCTTGTGCTGTAAGATCCAGAATCGATAAATGGGACCTCATAAAATTGCAAAGTTTCTGCAAGGCAAAAGATGCCTTCAATATGACAAAAAGACCACAAACAGATTGCGAAAGGATGTTTACCTATCCCAAATCGGTGAGGGGACTAATATCCAATATATATAAAAAACTCAAGAAGGTAGACTCCATATAATCAAATAACCCCACTAAAAAATGAGGCTCAGAACTGAACAAATAATATGCCCCAGTACAGGGGAACGCCAGGGCCAAAAAGGGGGAGTGTATGCGTATGGGAGAGGGGGTGGGTGGCTATGGGGGACTTTTGGTATAGCATTGGAAATGTAAATGAGCTAAATACCTAATAAAAATGGAAAAGAAAAAAAAAGAAAAAGAAGTATCATAAATTTCTGAAATATATAATCTAAGGTTGCTCTTTAAGTCCTTGAAAAAAAATAAAAACAAAAGTTATAGTAAGAAATAATAAAATCAAAGGCAGACATGAATGTGAACTAGAGCACAGAATAAGGCAACTCAAACAAAAATTACATTCTTTTAAAAGCTTAAAATAATAAAATCAAATAAAAAGAGTAAAATACAAAAGTGGGTGGTGAGTGGGAGATGCTAGATATACAAATGACATGAGAAAGAGAGACCAAGAGAGAAGAAAAAAAAGATTTTGTAGCTCTCCCAGGAACAGAAGGAAATTTGGAGATGTACTGCTTTCTCTTTGGCCCATACAGGAGACATCCATAATTCTGGTTACATCAAGTTCTCTACCCTCTCTGTATTGTCTGTGTTTGATGCACCAGTCTGATTCTGGTTACATCAAGTTCTCTACCCTCTCTGTATTGTCTGTGTTTGATGCACCAGTCTGTCCATGTGTCAATTTGTGTCTGTTTTTGTTTTGTTGTCTGAACAACTGTTGTTCTGTCTCATGTTGAGTAAAAATAGTTAAAACTTAAAAAAAAAAAAAAAAAAAAAAGATTTCCTACCTGAGGAATACCGAATGGCAGAGAAGCACCTGAAAAAATGTTCAACATCCTTAATCATCAGGGAAATGCAAATCAAAACAACCCTGAGATTCCACCTTCACACCAGTCAGAATGGCTAAGATGAAAAATTCAGGTGACAGCAGATGCTGGTGAGGATGTGGAGAAAGAGGAACACTCCTACATTGTTGGTGGGATTGCAGGTTTGTACTACCACTCCTGAAATCAGTCTGGCGGTTCCTCTGAAAATTGGACATAGTACTACAAGAGGATTCCGCAATATCTCTTCTGGGCATATATCCAGAAGATGCCCCAACCGGTAAGAAGGACACATGCTACACTATGTTCATAGCAGCCTTATTTATAACAGCCAGAAGCTGGAAAGAACCCAGATGCCCCTCAACAGAGGAATGGATACAAAAAATTTGGAACACTTACACAATGGAGTACTACAAAGCTATTAAAGAGAATGAATTTATGAAATTTCAAACCAAATGGATGGACCTGGAGGGCATCATCCTGAGTGAGGTAACCCAATCACAAAGAAACTCTCACAATATGTACTAACTGATAAGTGGATATTAGCCCAGAAACTTAGGATACTCAAGATATAAGATACTATTTGCTGAACACATTAAACTCAAGAGAACGAAGACCAAAGTGTGGACACTTTGCCCCTTCTTAGAATAGGAAACAAAACACCCATGGAAGGAGTTACAGAGACAAAATTTGGAAGTGTGACGAAAGGATGGACCATCTAGTGATTGCCATATCCAGAGATCCATCCCATGATCAGCTTCCATATGCTGACACCATTGCATACACTAGCAAGATTGTGCTGAAAGGACATGGATATAGCTGTCTCTTGTGAGACTACGCCAGGGACTAGCAAACACAGAAGTGGATGCTCACAGTCATATATTGAACGGACCACAGGGCCCCCAATGGAGGAACTAGAGAAAACACCCAAGGAACTAAAGGGAACTGCATCCCTATAGGTGGAACAACAATATGAACTAAGCAGTACACCGGAGCTCTTGTCTCTTGCTGCATATGTATTAAAAAGTGACCTAGTCGGCCATCACTACAAAGAGAGGCCCATTGGACTTGAAAACTTTATATGCCCCAGTACAGGGGTATGCCAGGGCCAAAAAGGGGGTGTGGGTGGTTAAGGGAGTGAGGGGGGGCTTCCTATGGGGGACTTTTGGTATAGCATTTGAAATGTAAATGAGCTGAATACCTAATAAAAATGGAAAAAAAAAAAAGAACTGACCATAAATTTCACCAAAGGAGCAGTTTGTAATTTTAAGAAATAAAAACAAGTGGTTGTACCATTAAACAAAGAAAAAAAATTATAATAGCAGAATGCTGGAAATAACCCAGATGCCCTTCAATGAAAAATATATACAGAAAATGTGGTACATTTACCCAGTGAAAGACTACTCAAGAGGCAGGCAGATTTCTGAGTTCAAGGGCAGCCTGGTCAACAGAGTGATTTCCACGACAGCCAGGGACATATAGGGAGATCCTATCCCGAAAAAACAAAAACAAAAAACAAAACAAACAAACAAACAAAAACAAACAAAAAAGACCACTCAGCTATTCAAAATGAGGATATCAATTTTTTGTTTTGTTTTTGTTTTTCTTTCCAGGAAAATGCATGGAAAAAGAAAATATCATCCTGAGTGAAGTAACCCAGACACCAAAGGAGATATGTATGAATATATGGTATGTACTCACTGATAAGTGGATATTACCCAAAAAGTTCAGAATATCCATGAAGAATTCACAGACCATATGAAGTTTAAGAAGAGGGAAAGCACAAATGTGGATGCTTCAATCTCCATTCTCACTTAGAACATGAAACAATATAATCATTGGTGGAAGAGGTATGGAGGGACATGTGTGAAACAGGGAAGGTGGAGGGAAGAAAAGGAGGCAATATCTGGTATGAGGGAGACAGGAAAGAAGCCCTGAGGGCCAAGAGAATGAATAGAAATATCTAGTAGTGTGACGTGGGGAATGGAAAGAACCACTACTAAATCCCAGACAGCATGGTTGTGGGAGGCTCTCAGGACCAAATGAGGATGACATTAGACGAAATGCCCAACAGCAGTGTGATAGATAGCATAGGTATTCTATTTTATTGTTTCATGTGTGGTAAATTATGATTATGAGGGCATATCTCTGATGTAGGTCCAATTTGATTATAGTGATTTTTTTAATGCAGTATGAAAGTTTTTTCTACTAAGTTTGCAAACCTGGAAACCACTTTTGGAAGGAGAGAAACAGCTTCTGAAAGTTGTCCCATGACCTGCACGTTCATGATGTGACGTATGCAACCACAGAAATGAAAGTATATACAGAGAAACACAATGTAGTTACATTTACAAAAGAAATTCTGTAGTCTGGTAGAACTCATTGTTAAATCCATCTAGTCCTGGACTTTTATGGTACTTTCCCTGCCATGATACCATTACCACATTTCAAGAACAAGAGTTCTTATATTGGTTTTCTTTTATTCCCTTCATTTAAATATGTAGGTAATATATTCCTATAATTTTTTTCAGTTACTTCAAGATATTATACTTTTTGTATTATTATTTCAGAATATTATCTTATGTTTCATTGAATTTCTTTGGTATATGTTGGACTATATATGGTTTTGTTGACTTCTGTACTGTACTGTCCTTAGCAATAAACTGCCATCTAGTAGTATCATTTCTACCCCTGAGAATAGAACTACCAACCACCATGTCTTCCATAGAACACATTTAAATGTTCTACAAAGTTTGTGACATGTTCATTCCTCTAAGTTATAGATTATTTTACTCAAACTTCCTGCATAAGATTACTCCAGTGACTCAGAATTACAATTCCTATGATTTTTGAATCTGCACTGTAGCTCAATCTGTAAAGAAGAAGAAAAAAAAAACACATCTCAAGATGGACTCAGGTTGAGCATCCAGAGAAATGTAAATGATGTAATGGATTTTTCTCTTCTTTAAGAGAGAATCTATGTGATGAAAATATCTTTGTAACTGATACAAACAGTAAGAGATTGCATTTCTGGCTCAGACTACATATTTATGTGTGTGTGTGTGTATAAATATATATAATGAATTTTGTTATGCTTGAGGTGTGCAGTTTCCTTCTAACTTGTATTATCCATGTGATTTTTCTTAAAGGTGAAATTCTGGTATTTATATTCATTGTTCATAATAAAGAGTGGAATTTTTTAAATATCATATTTGCATTTCTGAGCACATGCTGAATTTACACTGTTGCTTTTCTTAGATTTGCCATTTGTGTTATTTTGACTTTGTTTTTTACCTGTCTGACTTCTAGAGATGAATATTAATTATCTATATTGTTTCCCAAGTTTTTCTGACTCTAAGCCTAATATAGATATAATATTTCTATATTGTATGTAGAAAGGAAATAAAAATTACCAACTATCCCTGTATTCTCCGTTTAGAATGAATTCTAAAATTCTCGAAGTATTAATTGTCATTTCATTGGTGAGATGAAATATTTAGAATTTAGATTCTACTTTCTGAAAAAAAAATCTACCTATCTCTTTTATTCATTTTTATTTTGCTGTTTCTTTTCCAGAAGTATCTGCTGTGGCCAATTTCTGAATATTTAAAGTTTTGCAACACTGGCTGAATTGGCTCTGGACATTCCTCACCATTAAATTTGGATTCAGTTTTTCTTCTTGGCTCAGTTGTTTATTTTCCATTCATCTTTCAAATTCCTTTGTTCTTTCATGTGAATTCACAGCTGGTCACTTGATATTAAGTAACTAATTTGGTTCCTTTTTTGCCAAAAAAATAAATCAGTCGCTATTTATAACAAATTTTAGATTAATAAAGTCAGTGGCCTTTATAAAAATTATGAACTGAATTGTAGTGGGTTTGACCTAATGCTGCTTTTATTATAATTTTCTGCATGTACTACACTGAGGGATTCTGCTCTGAGTTGGTTTTGATTGGTAAATGAAGATTCAACCAGGTAATGGCTGGCCAGGGCAGACAGAGGTAGGACTTTTAAGGTTCCAGTGCTTAAAACAGAGAGGAAGTAGTACAAAGGAGATCCATCAGGCTGGGAGAAGAAGAGGTGAAATGCCATACCTGAGAATAGTGGAGGGCAGGAGTCATAGCTAGCATTTGAAGGTGCTGGAGAGGGCGCACAGACGTCTGACTACCACTAGCTACCCACAACACCCGCCAAGCGATCTTAAGACCTCTGGTGAGTGGAAATAAGCATCTTCTCCAATCCAATCTCGCCGGACTTGACACGGCGTTAGTCAGGGAAGCAAAAACCAGGTCTGAGTAGGGGCACAAGCCCCTTTTGGTCCGAGCAGCACCAGGGTAGCTAGGGCACACAGTCGGCTAACTATAGCCAGATACACACAACACCAGCCAGGCCATCTTAAGAATTCTGAGGATTGGGATCTGCCTGGCACGGGAGCCCTTTGCCCGAGTATTGGCAACAGACATCTTAGTTCTGGGACCCTGCCAAGTGTATCCTTCACAGCTCCAGAGAATACCAGATGGCAAAAGCAAACTTAAGAATCCTACTAATAGAAATCAGCACCACACACCATCATCAGAACGCAGCACTCCCATGCCACCTAGTCCTGGGCACCCCGACACAACCGAGAAGCTAGACCCAGATTTAAAAGCATATCTCATGATGATGTTAGAGGACATCAAGAAGAACTTTAATAACTCACTTATAGAAATACAGGAGAACACTGCTAAAGAGTTACAACTCCTTATAGAAAAACAGGAAAACACATGCAAACAGGTGATGGAAATGAACAAAACCATACTAGACATAAAAAAGGGAAGTAGACAAAATAAAGAAAACCCAAAGTGAGGCAACTCTGGAGATAGAAAACCTAGGAAAGATATCTGGAACCATAGATGCAAGCATCAGCAACAGAATACAAGAGATGGAAGAGAGAATGTAAGGTGTAGAAGATTCCATAGAGAACATCAGCACAACAATCAAAGAAAATGCAAAATGCAAAAAGATCCTAACTCAAAACATCCAGGAAAATCCAGAACACAATGAGAAGACCAAACCTACAGATAATAGGAGTGGATGAGAATGAAGATTTTCAACTCAAAGGACCAGCAAACATCTTCAACAAAATTATTGAAGAAAACTTCCCAAATCTAAAGAAAGAGATGCCCATGAACATACAAGAAGCCTACAGAACTCCAAATAGACTGGACCAGAAAAGAAATTCTTCATGACACATAATAATCAGAACAACAAATGCACTAAATAAAGAGAGAATATTAAAAGCAGTAAGAAAGAAAGGTCAAGTAAGAAATAAAGGTATTCGTATCAGAATTACACCAGGTTTTTCACCAGAGACTATGAAACTCAGAATAGCCTAGACAGATGTTATACAGAAACTAAGACAACACAAATTCCAGCCCAGGCTACTATACCCGGCCAAACTCTCAATTACCATAGATGGAGAAACCAAAGTATTCCACGACAAAACCAAATTCACAAATTATCTTTCCACAAATCCAGCATTTCAAAGGATAATAACAGAAAAGAAGCAATACAAGGACGGAAATCATGCCCTAGAACAAGCAAGAAAGTAATCCCTCAACAAACCAAAAAGAGGACAGCCACAAGAACAGAATGCCAACCCTAACAACAAAAATAAAAGAAACCAACAATTACTTTTCCTTAATATCTATTAATATCAATGGTCTCAACTCCCCAGTAACAAGACATAGACTAACAGACTGGCTACACAAACAGGACCCAGCATTCTGCTGCCTACAGGAAACCCATCTCAGGGAAAAAGACAGACACTACCTCAGAGTGAAAGTCTGGAAAACAATTTTCCAAGCAAATGATCTGAATAAACAAGCTGGAGTAGCCATTCTAATATCGGATAAAATCGATTTCCAACCCAAAGTTATCAAAAAAGAAAAGGAGGGACACTTCATAGTCATCAAAGGTAAAATCGTCCAAGAGGAACTCTCAATTCTGAATATCTATGCTCCAAATGCAAGGGCAGCCACATTCATTAAAGACACTTTGGTAAAGCTCAAACCACACATTGCACCTCACACAATAATAGTGGGAGACTTCAACACACCACTTTCATCAATGGACAGATCTGGGAAACAGAAACTAAGCAGGGACACAGTGAAACTTACAGAAGTGATGAAACAAATGGACTTAACAGATTATCTACAGAACATTTTATCCTAAAACAAAAGGATATACCTTCTTCTCAGCACCTTGCAGGACCTTCTCCAAAATTGACCATATAATTGTCACAAAACAGGCCTCAACAGATACAAAAATATTGATGGTATTCCATATATCCTCTCAGACTACCATGGCCTAAGGCTGATCATTCACTTGGAAACTGAACAACACTTTTCTCAATGATTCCTTGGTCAAGGAAGGAATAAAGAAAGAAATGAAAGACTTTTTAGAGTTTAATGAAAATGAATCCACAACATACCCAAACCTATGGGACACAATGAACGCACTTCTAAGAGGGAAACTCATAGCGCAGAGTGCCTCCAAGAAGAAACGGGAGAGAGCACATACTAGCAGCTTGACAAAACATATAAAAGCTCTATAAAAAAAGGAAGCAAATTATCCCAAGAGGAGTAGAGGGCAGGATTAATCAAACTCAGGGGTGAAATCAACCAAGTGGAAACAAGAAGAACTATTCAAAGAATTAAAAAAAACGAGGAGTTGGTTCTTTGAGAAAATCAACAAGATAGATAAAAACTTAGCTAGACTCACTAGAGGGCACAGAGACAATATCTTAATTAACATAATCAGAAATTAAAAGGGAGACATAGCAACAGATCCTGAAGAAATCCAAAACACCATCAGATCCTTCTACAAAAGGCTATACTCAACAAAAATGGAAAACCTGAATGAAATGGACAAATTTCTAGACAGACACCAGGTACCTAAGATAAATCAGGATCAAGTTAATGATCTAAACATTCCCATATCCCCTAAGGAAATTGAAGCAGTCATTAATAGTCTCCCAACCAAAAAAAGCCCAGGATCAAATGGGTTTAGTGCAGAGTTCTACCAGACCTTCAAAGAAGATCTAATCCCAGTTCTATACAAACTATTCCACAAAATAGTAGTAGAGGGAACTCTACCCAACTCATTCTCTGAAGCCACAATTACTCTGATACCTAAACAACAGAAAGATCCAACAAGTTAGAGAAATTCAGACCAATTTCCCTTATGAATATCGATGCAAAAATCCTCAATAAAATTCTTGCTAACCGAACCCAAGAACACATTAAAGCAATCATCCATCCTGACCAAGTAGGTTTCATCCCAGGGATGCAGGGATGGTTTAATATAGGAAAATCCATCAATATAATCCATTATGTAAACAAATTCAAAGACAAAAACCACATGATCATCTCATTAGATGCGGAAAAAGCATTCGACAAGATCCAACACCCATTCATGATAAAAGTCTTAAAAAGATCAGGAATTCAAGGCCCATACCTAAACATGATAAAAGCAATCTACAGCAAACCAGTAGTCAACATCAAAGTAAATGGTGAGAAGCTGGAACAATCCCACTAAAATCAGGGACTAGACAACGCTGCCCAGTTTCTCCCTACGTCTTCAACATAGTACTTAAAGTCCTAGCCAGAGCAATTCGACAACAAAAGGAGATCAAGTGGATACAAATTGAAAAAGATGAAGTCAAAATATCACTTTTTGCAGATGATATGATAGTATATATAAGTGACCCTAAAAATTCCACCAGAGAACCCCTAAGCCTGATAAACAGCTTCAGTGAAGTAGCTGGACATAAAATTAACTTAAAAAAGTCAATGGCCTTTCTCTACACAAAGGACAAACAGGCTGAGAAAGAAATTAGGGAAACAACACCCTTCTCAATAGCCACAAGTAATATAAAATACCTAGGCGTGACTCTAACTAAAGAAATGAAAATTCTGTATGACAAGAACTTCATGTCTCTGAAGAAAGAAATTAAAGAAGATCTCAGAAGATGGAAAGATCTCCCATGCTCATGGATTGGCAGGATCGACATTGTAAAAATGGCTATCTTGCCAAAAGCAATCTACAGATTCAATGCAATCCCCATCAAAATTCCAACTCAATTCTTCAACAAATTAGAAGGAGCAATTTGCAAATTCATCTGGAATAACAAAAAACCTAGGATAGCAAAAACTCTTCTCAAGGATAAAAGAACCTCTGGTGGAATCACCATGCCTGACCTAAAGTTTTGCTACAAAGAAATTGTGATAAAAATGCATGGCACTGGTATAGAGACAGACAAGTAGACAAATGGAATAGAATTGAAGACGCAAAAATGAACCCACACACCTACGGTCACTTGATCTTCGACAAGGGAGCTAAACCCATCCAGTGGAAGAAAGACAGCATTTTCAACAATTGGTGCTGGCACAACTGGTTGTTATCATGTAGAAGAATGTGAATCGATCCATACTTATCTCCTTGTACTATGGTCAAATCTAAGTGGATCAAGGAACTTCACATAAAACCAGAGACACTGAAACTTATAGAGGAGAAAGTGGGGGAAAGCCTTGAAGATATGGGCACAGGGGAAAAATTCCTGAATAGAACAGCAATGACTTGTGCTTTATGATCTAGGATTGACAAATGGGACCTCATGAAACTGCAAAGATTATGCAAGGCAAAAAACACCTTCAATAAGACAAAAAGACCACCAACAGATTGGGAAAGGATCTTTACCTATCCTAAATCAGATAGGGGACTAATATCAAATATATAAAAAGAACTCAAGAGGGTGGACTCCAGAAAGTCAAATAGCCCCATAAAAGATGGTGCTCAGAGCTGAAAAAAGAATTCTCACCTGAGGAATACTGAAAGGCTGAGAAACACGTGAAAAAATGTTCAACATCCTTAATCATCAGGGAAATGCAAATCAAAACAACCCTGAGATTCCATGTCACACCAATCAGAATGGCTAAGATGAAAAATCAGGTGACAGCAGATGATGGCGAGGATGTGGAGAAAGAGGAACACTCCTCCGTTGTTGGTGGGATTGCAAGCTGGTACAACCACTCTTGAAATCAGTCTGGCGGTTCATCCGAAAATTGGACATAGTACTACTGGAAGATCCTTCAATACCTCTTCTGGGCATATATCCAAAGATGTCCCAACCGGTAAGAAGGACACATGCTCCACTATGTTCATAGCAGCCTTATTTATAATAGACAGAAGCTGGAAATAACCCAGATGTCCCTCAACAGAGGAATGGATACAAAATATTTGGTACATTTACACAATGGAGTACTACTCAGCTATTAAAAAGAATGAATTCACAAAAATCCTAGGCAAATTGTTGGATCTGGAGGGCATCATCCTGAGTGAGGTAACCCAATCACAAAAGAACTCAAATGAAATGTACTCACTGATAAGTGGATATTAACCCAGAAACTTAGTATAGCGAGATATAAAGTACAATACATAAAACATATGAAACTGAAGAAGAACAAAAACCAAAGTGTGGACACTTTGCTCATTCTTATAATTGGAAACAATCACCCATGTAAGGAGTTACATAGACAAAGTTTGGAGCTGAGACAAAAGGATGGTCCATCTAGAGACTGCCATATCCAGGGATCCATCACATAATTAGCCTCCAAGCGATGACACCAGTGCATACACTAGCAAGCCTTTGATGCAAGGATGGTGATATAGCTGTCCCTTGTGAGACTAGGCCGGGGCCTAGGAAACACAGAAGTGGATGCTCACAGTCAACTATTGGATGGATCACAGGGCCCCCAATGGAGGAGCTAGAGAAAGTATCCAAGGAGCTAAAGAGATCTGCAACCCTATCAGAGGAACAACATTATGAACTAACCAGTACCCCAGAGCTCTTGAATCTAGCTGCATATGTATCAAAAGATGACCTAGTAGGCCATCACTGGAAAGAGAGGCCCATTGGTCAGGCAAACGTTATATGCCCCAGCACAGGGGAATGCCAGGGCCAAAAAATGGGAATGGGTGCGTAGGGGAGTGGGGGGGGGGCTTTTGGGATAGCATTGGAAATGAAATTGAAGAAAATACGTAATAAAAAAATTAAATTGATAAATACTCAAAATAATTCAGCAAAAATCAGGAACAAGAAAAGGCTGTTCAGTCTCTGCAAATATATTTAATAGAGTACTTGACATTCTAGTTAGAGGAATAAGACAACTGAAGAGGATCAAAAAGATACAAATTAGAAAGGAAGAAATCAAAGTATCATTATTTATAAGATAGTATAGATAAACAATTCCAACAATGCTACCAGATGATAAACACCTCGAGCACAGATGATAAACACCTGGAGCAACATGTCTAGATTCAAGATTAATTAATTAATTAATTAATTAATTAATTAATTATAAATAAATAAATAAATAAATAAATAAATAAAATGAAGAATGTGCTGGAAGAGTGTGACCCAGTTTGGCAGTTCTCTGGTTCCAGGGCAACAAAAGTAACACAAAGAAGTTAGTAGGTAATAACCAGGATTGTCAGTGGGAGGTTGATTAACCACATAGAGGCTAGAAAGTGGCCCAACTGTTACACTGTTTAAAGCATAACAAAATATAAAAATTCTGTGAGTTTTTTTCATAAGGGAGTGCAAATCATTGGGGCAGTAAACAGAAAAATGCCATTTATGATTTATACATAACAATATTGTTACACTGAATAAAATAAAAAATAAGTTCCAGAGAACTAATGAATTTTGTACTTGTTATACTTAATATTATCATAAACATACACAGTGAGTTAATTGTCAATATTCTTTAAAGTCATTATAAAATACCATAACTGTATCAAGTAATAGATGATATTTCAATAGTTTTAATCAGTTCATTATTATTTATACATAAAAAACATGTATAAGACATATTTGTGACATACACCTTAATAAAAGAAAGGTAATACAAATTTTACAAATATTACAGAACACTGCCTATGTATTCTGCATGCTCTCAAATGAATATTAATAAAAAAAAAACAACCAAGAATCACTGCCATTGAAAAGTTAATAAACTTGTAGTACAATTTACCCTATTGATCCATGAAACTCATTGTACTATAGAAGACATATTTCATAAAGTAGAAAATAGGTGAATTAGAGTGTTTTAATTACTTTTCTGTTGTCACAATAAGACACTGTGGCAAAAACAGCTTACAAATAGAGTTTATTAGGGGTTTATTCTTGGTTTCAGCGGCTTGGAATCCATGGTCATCATAATGGAAAGCATAGCAGCAAGTAGACCCACATGGCATTGGGATAACAATTTGAAGGCAGACAGAATAATCTAACCAGGAATGGTAAAAGCTTTTACATCTCAAATCCCACCCACAGTGACACAACTTCTTCAACAAGGTTATATTAACTAATTATTCCTAAAAATTTACACTAACATAGGATCAAGTACTCAAATATTTGAGCCAAATGAGATTGTTCCCATCCAAAGAAGCCCCCAAACCATACTTATTTTGTTTTTCAGATCATCTGTTAATGTGTTTCTTTATTGTCTGTTGTGGTGTTTACTTTTAATTGTCATCTTGACACACACTAGAATCAGTTGATAAAGCAATCAAAATTGTGTGGATAAGACTGACATATGGGCCAGGCATGGTGGTGCACACATTTAATCCCATAACTTGGAAGGCAGAGGCAGGCAGATTTCTGAGTTCGAGGCCAGCCTGGTCTACAAAAGGAAGTCCAGGACAGCCAGGGCTATACAGAGAAACCCTGGCTTGAAAAACAAAAACAAAAACAAAAACAAAAACGACTGACATACGTTTGTTTTAATTATTAGTTGATGTAGGAACACTCACCCTGATTATAGTTGACAAAATTTTTTATTTTTTATTTGGGCTGTGGACACTTCTGTGAATGAAAAAAGTAGCTAAGTCACAAGAACATACAAGGATATACTCATTTCTCAATCCTTCTGAATGCAGACATGTGACCATCTGCCTAGGCAACTTTCATTAGATGAAAAGTGGCAAATTGTAAATTCTAATTACAAGCCAAATTAAGCCTTTCTCCCTAAGATGGTTTGTTTAGAGCATTTTATTGTAGTAATAGAAATAAGACTGGAAGATTCATAAAGTAACAAGACAAATTTATAAGTTCTCATCGTGTACTTTTCAAGTTCTGTGGCATTTTTTTACACACAATAATTTCTACACACCCTTTGATTAACATGGATGTTTGCTGAAATTATAAATAAAAAGTCTAGACCAACTTCAGGCACCCCAGGTAACATTCCACTCTAGGCTCTAGGCTCACCAACTCCCCTTCAAGTATTTTGAACAACTATAAAGTGCAACCCATGACCTGACTCCATATTCCTTCTCACAACTTGAGCTGAAGATCTCTGCTTTTTTTTTTCTTTTTTTTTTTTTTATTTTGGAGGCCCCACCTATGGAACCCAGAGGTAATGTTGACACCCAAAACCTCAGAAGACAGAGGAGTCACAAAACTCTCAGCAAAGACACCCTCCTGGACCTGAAGACTTCCTGGTCACTAGAACCCCAAGGCATTAAGACCAGAAAACCTGGAGGAAACAGAGACCAAGGGAATAAAAACATCAACAAATCAAAACAAAAATCCATGTATCTGACAATTACATATGTAGAAATCAATACATAAACCTATAATAATCTCAAAATTCAAGTAGCTAGAGAACAATCTAAGAACACACTCTACAACAATTTGGGAAACCTGACAGCACTTAGCCACAGATGCCTTACTGTAGAACACTCTGGCTGTTCCATCATAAATGAAGCACAAGAAAATGATCTTAAATCCAATTTTATGGAGATGGTAGATGTCTTTACAGAAGAACTACATAAGTCCCCTAAAGAAATAGAGGCATGCACAATGAAACAGGTGAAGTAATTGAATAAACTATTTAAGACCTGAAAGTGGAAATAGAAACAATAAGGAATGAAAAAATTCGCTAGGAGATAGAAAATGTAATGAGTGACTTTCTGAAGATTGTCCAACATTTTGGACAGATGTGATGGATCTCTGAATTGCAAGGCCTTCATACATTTCATTTGAGGAATCGATCTTACCTCTAAGTATTCTAGAGTATAATTTTCCCTGGCATATAGCCCATCCTATTGGATGCAGATCAACACACATATACTCTCTTGTAGTAATGCTATGTAAGTAAATTAATGATTTCTTAAGACTTTATATAATTTTATAGAATTACCAAATGTACATAAGTAATTTTGAGCTCTTTATTGAAAAGCTGCAGTTGAAGTACTGTAAGACTTCTTGTGTCAAAGACTAATTGCATTAGGATAAAATGCAGGCTTAAAACAAATTTATAATCAGAGAAACTAATCCTTCTATGATAGATGTGAATGCATTATCTGATAAGTATTTTCACAAACTGAGAATGAACAATTTCTAGGACGTTCAAAGACAAAAGATAAAATATTGACTAGATTTATCTGTATAAAACTTCAAAATGAATGAGACACTAGGCATATGATTGACACCCTTGACATAAAATTTTGTTAAAACTTATATGAACTTGTGGAGTTACTAGCAGCTAATGAATATACAATTAATAACCAATCACAATGGACTTGCAAGTAAACATTCTTCCTGACATTCCTTATTTGATTTATTGACTTGTAGTATTGTTGTGAACTTGATAGTACCTTTTATAAAATAGAAGCCTGGAATACCATATGATCATGTATTCTGAGAAAGTGTGAGAATTGAATACAATAGAAAATAGGTACCCCTTTTTTCTCTCTCCTAGAAATAAAGTCTAAAGCCTTCTTTTGAAGCGAGTACTTTTTCTTGTGAATGTGAATTTCTCTGGCTACACAAGGTTAAAGAACTTTTAGCACTGAGCAGGGAAGGGATTGTGTTCTAAATCAATACTCCACTATTAAACCACAGGTATTAATCATCAAAAGTGGGCAAATTTAACCACAAAATAAGCCAGAAAGTTTTAAGCTTCCAGAAGCCATCAGCTCTCAACCATCAGGGCAATTATAAGGAAATTTAAAAAGGAAAGAGGAATTAAAGATTTTCTGGAATTCAATGAATTGCACAAAATTCCAAGTAAATGGGGTACAATGAAAACAGACCTAAGATGAAGTTTCATAGTTATGAATGTCTTCATAAGAAATTGTCGAGATCTCATACTCACCAATTAACAGCATGTCAGAAAGCTCTGGTTCAAATAGAAGCACAGCCACCAAAGATAAATAGACAGCAGGAAATTATCAAAATCAAAACTAAAATCAATAAAAAAATCAAAGAGAACAAGACAAAGAAACAGGCAACAAATATTTGGTTCTTTGAGGAAATCATCAGGATGGACAAAACTTTTTTCAAAACCAACTAAAAGAAAGAGAGCGAAAGCATACAAATTAACAAAATTAGAAATGAAGAGGAAGACATAACAACAGACACCGAGATCATTGGGTTTCACTTCAAACCCTGTACTCCAGAAACATGGAAAACCAAAATAGAAAAAATAAAAAGGACAATTTTCTCAATAGATACAATTTGGTAAAGCTGAATCAAGATCAACTTGAATAGTTCTATAGCCAAAGGAAATATAACCTATCATTTAATATCTCCCAAACAAAACCAGATAAGGTCAGATGGTTTTAGAGCAGGATTATACCATACTTTCAAAAAAGGGCTAATACTGATACACAAATTATTTCACTAGATAAAAACAGAATGAAAATTGACAAAATTTACTTTATGGGAATACAGTCAATGTGAGACTTAAGTCACACAAAGACTCAAAAAAGAAAGAGAATTTCGGACCAATTGCCCTTATAGACATCGATTTAAAAATACTCAATAAAATACGTGTAAACAGAATTCAAAGATATATGAAAAATATCACCCCTATGATGAAGTAGAGTTCATTTTACATATGCAGGGATGGATCAACATACCAAACTCTTTCACTGTAATCTACCATGTAAGCAAACTAAAAGGAAAAAATACCAGAAGTTTATCATAGTCAATGTTGAAGAAGACTCCAACAAAATCCAACACTCTTTGATGATAAATTCTTAAAGAGATGAGGGATACATGTCACATGCTTGAACATAATAAAGCCAATACATTGAAAGCTGACACCCAATATCAAATTAAATGGAGAGAAAAAAATATTCCCTAAAAAGCAATAATATGATAAAAGTATATATTCTCTGTATCTATTCTGTATAGCACCTGAAGTTTTAGCAACAAAAATAAGGAAAGGAAGAAGATTAAGCTATACAAATTGAAAAGAAAAAAGTCAAACTATTGCTATTCAGATACAGTAGTATACATAAGTGACATGATGCAAAATTAACAGAAAATAAACAGTATACTTCCTATAAACAATCTCTCTTCCTATTGATGCCAGATAAGGCCATCCTCTGCTACATGTGCACCTGGAGCCATGGGTCCCTCCATGTGTTTTATTTGGTTGGAGCTTCAGTTCCTGAGAGCTCTGAGGAGTCTGGTTGGTTGATATTGTTGTTTTTCCTATGATATTACAAACCTCTTCAGCTCCTTCAGTCCTTCCCCTAACTTCTTTTTGGGGTCCCAAAGCTCATTCTGATGGTGGACTGCAAGCATCCACATCTGTATCAGTAAGGATTTGGCAAAGCCTCTCAGGAAACATCTATATCAGGCTCCTCTCAGCATGCATTTGTTGGCATCAGCAATAGTGCCTGGGCTTGGTGGCTGCATATGGGATATATCCCCATTTGGGGCAGGCTCTGAATGGCTTTTCCTTCAGACTATGCTCTACTCTTTGTCCCTGTATTTCCTTTCAACATGAACAAATCTGGGTCAAAATTTTTGAAAATGGTAGGGGACCCATCTTTCAACCAGACGCAATTCCTCACCTCTGGATATGGTTTCTACAGGTACTCTCTCCCCTTTGTTGGGGATTTCACCTAATGTCATCCCCGTAGGGTCATGTGATCCTCTTGTTTCCTGGAATATAGAACTTTCTGTTGGCTTCCCCCAGTTCCCTACCCCTGGTTTCAAGCTGTACTACAGAGAAGAAGCGATAAAGACTGCATGGTATTGGCATAAATACAGATAGGTTGATCAATAAATTGATGTGAAGACACAAAAGTGAATCCGTACCTATGAACACTTGATTTTAACAAGACGCCAAAACTCTACAGTGGAATAGATGAAACATTTTCAACAAATGATGCTGGTAGTAATGGATATCTTCTTGTAGAATACTACAAGTAGATCCATGTCTATTACCCTGCACAAAAGTCAAGTCCAAATGGATCAACGATCTGATCAAGAAACCCTGATATACTAAATCTGATAAAAGAGGAAGTGGAGAATAACCTTGAAATCTTTGGCACAGAAGATGACTTCCTAAACAGAACTCTAGTAGTTCAGCCACTAAGATCAACAATTGATAAATGAAACCTCATTAAACTGAAAATATTTTGTAAGGCATGGGGCACTGCCAATAGAACAATATGTCAGCTTACAGAATGGCTTAACCAACCCTATATCTGACAGAATGTTGATATCCAAAATATATAAAGAACTCAACAAATTAAACATCAACAAAGCAAATAATACATTAAAAATGGGGAACAGTGCTAATCAAAGAATTCTTGATAGAGGAATCTAATGGCTGAGAAGCACTTAAAGAAATGTTCATTATCCTTAGTCATATAGTAAATGCAAAATGATATGACTCTGAGATTTTATCTTACAAACATCAGAATGGCTAATATGTAAGACTTAAATGAAATCACTTTCTGCCTCAGGGACAAAGACAGACAACACATCAGAGTAAAAGGCTGGAAAACAATTTTCCAAGCAAATGGTCTGAAGAAAAAACCTTGAGTAGCCATTCTAATATCAAACAAAATCAACGTCCAAAACAAAGTTATCAAAAAAGTCAAGGAAGGACAGCACATTATGTTGAGGTTGTGGAAGTAATGGAAGACTCCTTCATTGCTGGTACAAATGTAAACTTGTACAACAACTTTGGAAATAAATTTGGTGTCGTCTCAGAAAATTGGGAGTAATTGTATCAAAAAAACAAAAAACAAAAAAAACAAACAAACAAAAAAAAAAACCAGCTATAACACTCCTAGGTATATACCAAGATGAAACTCCATCCTACCACCATAAGAGTACTTACTCAATTATGTTCATAGAGACATTATTCATAATAGCCAGAAACTGGAAACAACCTAGATATCCCTCAATCAAAAAAAGAATAAAGAAAAGGTGGTACACTTACACAGAGGAATACTTCACAGCTATTAAAAACAAAGACAATTTGAAATTTGTACAAAAAAATAGATGGCACAAAAAATTATCACCATGAGTGAGGTAACCTAGACCCACATAGGCAAACATTGTACATATTCACATATAAGTTGGTACTGATTATAAAGGATAACCATGTTGTAATCCAAAGATGCCAAAAATGATATCTCACTAAGATTGGAATATAGTCTAGGCATTTTCATTGGACATGGGACTAGCACTGGACAAGAGTTGGTGTTTGGATGCAAACCAGAAGGATCATGAGGGGAAAGAATTGAGGGAGGGAGTACTTGAAGAGAAAACTGGATTGGGGGAATTCATCTCTGGAATGAGCTAGAAACCTACAGAAATAGAAATTCTTCAGAATCTAAGACAGTGAATTGAGGGTAACAGTAATTAACCCTCCTTGCAATGGGTAATATGAAGCCTGAAATGTCCATCTCCTGTAGCCAGGCAAGATTTTCAAAGGAGGGAATGGGACACCAGTCCTACTATAAAAACTTCATTGTCCAATTTCTCCTGCCTACAAGATGTGCAGGGGTCAAGTTAGAACAAATATTGAGGGAATGGCCAACCAATGACTGGATCAGCTTGAGACATATGATAAGAAATAGAGCACATCCTTGATATTGTTAACAATGTTCTGCTATACTGGCAAATAGGAGTCTAGCATAAATGTCATGAGAAAGACTTCAACTAGCAATTGATGGAGGCATATGCAAGAACCACAGCCAAAGTTTCATTTGACTTTAGGGAATCTGTGAAAAAGGAAGAAGGTTTACTGGAGTCAAGGAGGTCAAGGAAACCACAAGAAAATTCACAGAATCAACTTACCTGAGTTCATGGGGCCACACAGACACTGAGACAAGGTAGCATTCATGAGAATGACCTTGGCCCTTGGCACATACTTAAAATTTATGTAGCCTGGGATTCATGTGGAACCATTAACAATGTGAGAACAGTCTCTCCCTGTCTCTGTTGCCTGCCTTTGAGACATTTTCAACTGATTGAGCTGCCTCTTCTAGCTTTAATAGGAGAGGATTTTCCTAGTCTGTAATTTGATATGACAAGGCAGTTTTATATCCATGGGAGGTCTCTCCTTTTCTGAAGAGAAAGAGAGGATGAATGCATTGGGGAAGGTGAGCTCCTGGGAAAAACTTCAAGAAGAGGAAGGAGGGGAAGCTATATTTGAGATGTATTTTCTGATTACAGTTTCCCCTAACAGTTACTCCTTCAGGTTCCTTCCCTCTTCTCCTCTAATCCAGATTCCTACTGTCTGTCACTTTTTCGGAAACAAATAGTTATCTAAAGAATACTAATGAAATAAACCAAACTAACTGAATAGGACAAAATAACCAAAGAAAATAAACAAATGCACACACACACACACACATACACACACACACACACACACACAAATATAGAGAAACAGAAACACACATTCACATACTCCATCTAATCAAAACCCCAAACCAGAAAACATAATATACACAAAGAACCTGTATGATAGGAAAGCAAACAAACAAAATACCCAAAGTTAACTTTCTTAGACACAGAGGCTCTAAAGATGCTGTCTTAGGGTTTTACTGCAGTGAACAGGCACTAAGACCAAGGCAAGCCTTATAAAGGACAACATTTAATTGGAGCTAGCTTACAGGTTCAGATGTTCAGTCCATTATCACCAAGGTGGGACATGGCAGCATCCAAGCAGGCATAGAATTGGCACAGCATATTTCCAAGTGGTCCCCCCAAGAACTCTCAACAGGGTGCCACTAGATATTAGAGGAGGGACCAGTTGCTAAAGCCCAAGACCAGCGAGCTCAAAGCCCAGAGGGACCAGATTCAACTATCGCACTGCCTTTATGTATTTATGACTCTCATCCAGCGGACCGCAGACAACTGCAGCCCCTTCAGTAATGGCCTTTTACCTCCTCTGATCTAAATAACTGGAAAGCAAATCACACCCTCCTTTGTGAAAACCCCTCTAGCCTTGCTAATCTAATGGAATCTCTCATTTTCTCTCTTCAGCCTACTTGGGATGACTGTAATCAATTTTTACAGGTTCTTTCACCACAGAGGAGAAGGAGAGGATTCTGAGAGGAAAGAAAGAGCATGCTGGGGCCATATGACTACCAATAAAACTTCTGAATGAAATAGATGCAGCCTTCCCTCTGACATGTCCTGACAGGACTGACCTTATGGAGCAATTGACAATTTTCTGCTGGGCTCTGATAATAGGACGGAAAGGAGCTGGCAAGTGCCCCACCAATTTGGCCAAGGTAAGAGAGATCGTACAAGTGAAAAAGGAGCCCTCAGCAGTGTTTTTAGAGTACCTCTTAAAGGTATAGAAGTGTTACACTACCTTTGACCCTCCTTCAGCATGCCAGCAGGTGACAGGTGTCATGGCTTCTATAGGGCAGACTTCTTCTGACATTAGGAAAAGGTTACAGCGTCTAGAGAGTCTGAAAACATTATCTTTACAACATCTGTTTAAGGAGGCAGAGAAAGTGTACCATAAGAGAGGGACTGACAAGCCAGCACCAGGGCACATTGGGCTCGGGAGTCTGCAGATACCCCTAAGGTCCCCAAAAGACCCTCAATAGGATTATAAGACTTCTCATGAATGTAACACAACCTCTGCTCCAATCCAATCTCACAGGATCTGAGACTGCATTATTTAGGGAAGCAGAAAAACTGGCCTGACAATGGTCACAAGTCCCTCTGGTCTGTACCAGCACCTGGCAACATTTTGCGCAGAGTCTGAGGACAGCCCCAAGGTCTTCACAGAATCATCCACGAGATCTTAAGACCTTTGGTGAGTGGAAATCAACTTCTGCTCCAATCCTATCACGCAGTACCTGAGACTGCATTAATTAGGGAAGCAGAGAAAGAGGTCTGACCAGGGTCACAAATCCCTTCCAGTCCAGGAGAGCACTGGGCACCTTGGGGGCAGAGTTGGTGGACAACCCAAAGGTCCCCACAGGACTCTCCATGGGATCTTAGTATCTCTAGTGAGTGGATCACAACATCTGCCTGGAGGAAAGTTCGAACACCAGATATCTGGGCACCTTCTCTTCAAGAGGAGATCATGCCTGCAGAGAGTACTCTGAACACTGAAACTCAGGAGAAAACAAGTCTCCCAGGTCTGCTGATAAAGGCTAACATAATCACTGAGGAACAAGATATAACCAGAGACAATTATAACAACTAACTCCAGAGATTACCAGATGATGGAAGGCAAACATAAGAATCTTACTAACAGAAACCAAGACCATTCACCATCATCAGAATTACAGCACTCCCACCTCACCCTGGCCTGGAAACGCCAAAACACTCGAAAAGGTAGTCCCATATTTAAAAGCATATCTCAGGTTGATGGTAGAGGACATCAAGAATGACTTTAATAACTCACTTAAAGAAATACAGGAGAACACTGCTAAATAGGTAGAAGACCTTATGAGGAAGCACAAAAAAACCCTTAAAGAATTGAAGGAAAACATGACCAAAGAGGTGATGGAATTGAATAAAACCATACAAAACCTAAAAAGTGAAGTAGACACAATAAAGAAACCCCAAAGTAAGGCAACACTGGAGATAGAATACCTAGGCAAGAAATCTGGAACTGTAGATGTGAGCATCAGCACCAGAATACAAGAGATGGAAGAGAGAATGTCCAGTGCAGAAGATTCCATAGAGAACATTGGAACAGCAATCAAATAAAATACATATTGCAAAAGATCCTATCTCAAACATCCAGGAAATCCAGGACACAATGTGAAGTCCAAACCTACGGGTAATCGGAGTTGATGAGAATGAAGATTTTCAACTTAAAGGGCCAGCATATATCTTCAAAAAATTATAGAAGAAAACTTGTCAAACCTAAAGAAAGACATGCCCATGAACATAAAAGAAGCCTACAGAATTCCATATAGACTGCACCAGAAAATACATTCCTCCTGATACATAATAATCAGAAGAAGAAATGCACTAAATAGAGATATACTGTTAAAAGTAGTAAGGGAAAAAGGTCAGGTAACATATAAAGGCAGGGCTATCAGAATTAAACCATACTTTTCACCAGAGACTATGAAAGACAGAAGATCCTGGACAGATGTTATACAGACACTAAGAGAACACAAATGCCAGCCCAGGCTATTATACACAGCCAAACTCTCAATTACCATAGATGGAGAAATCAAATTATTTCATGAAAAAAATAAATTCACACATTAACTTTCCATGAATCCAGTCTTTCAAAGAACAATAACAGAAAAAAAAAATAACAATACAAGGACAGAAACCACACCCTAGAAAAAGCAAGAAAGTAATCCCTCAACAAACCAAAAAGAAGACAGCCACAAGAACAGAATGCAAACTCTAACAACAAAAATAATAGGAAGCAACAATTACTTTTCCTTAATATCTCTTAATATCAATGGATTCAGTTCGCCAATAAAAAGACATAGACTGACAGACTGGCTACAAAAACAGGACCCAATAGTCTACTGCTTACAGGAAACCCATATCAGGGAAAAAGACAGACACTATCTCAGAGTGAAAGGCTGGAAAATAATTTTCCAAGCAAATGGTCTGAAGAAATCAGCTGGAGTAACCATTTAAATATCGATTAAAATTGATTTTTAACCTAAAGTTTTCAAAAAAGACAAAGAAGGACACTTCATACTCATCAATGTTAAAATCTTCCAAGAGGAACTCTAAATTCTGAATATCTATGCTCCAAATGCAAGGGCAATCCAATTCATTAAAGAAAGCTCAACGCACACATTGCAGCTCACACAATAATAGTCGAAGGCTTCAACAAACCACTTTTATCAATGGGCATATCGTGGAAACAGTTACTAAACAGGGACACAGTGAAACTAACAGAAGTTATTAAACAAATGGACTTAATAGATATCTACAGAATGTTTTATCCTGAAACAAAATGATATAACTTTTTCTCAGCACATCATGGTACCTTCTACAAAATTGGCCATATAATTGGTCATAAAACAGGCCTCAACTGATAAAAAATATTGCAATTGTCCAAAGCATCCTATCAGACCACCAAGGACTTAGGATGATTGATCTTCAATAACAACATAAATAATGGAAAGCCAAAATTCACGTTGAAAATGAACAAAAGTCTTTTCAGTGATACCTTGGTCAAGGAAGGAATAAAGAAATTAAAGACATTTTAGAGTTTAATGAAAATAAAGCCACAATATACCCTAACTTATAAGAGTCAATGAAATCATTACTAAGAGGGAAACTCATAGATTTGAGTGCCTCCAAAAAGAAACCAGAGAGAGCACATACAAGCATCTTGAAAACACATGAAAAATCTCCAGAATAAAGAAAGCAAATTCACTCAAGAGGAGTAGATGGAAGGAAATAATCAATGTCAGTGGTGAAATTAACCAAGTGGAAACAAGAAGAACTCCTTAATTAATCAACCAAAGAGGATTTGGTTCTTTGAGAAAATCAAAAAGATAGATAAACACTTAGCTAGCATCCCTTAAGGCACAGAGACAGCATTCTAATTAACAAAATCAGAATTGAAAAGGGAGACATAAAAACGGATCCTGAAGAAAACCAAAACACCATCAGATCCTTCTACAACAGGCTATACTCAACACATCCAGATAACCTGGACAAAATGGACTAATTTCTAGACAGATATCAGGTACTAAAGTTAAAACAGGATCAAGTTAATGATCTAAACAGTCTCATGTGCCCTAAAGAAATAGAAGCAGGCATTAATAGTCTCCCAACCGAAAAAAAAAAAAAAAAAAAAAAAAGGAACAGATAGGTTTAATGTAGAGTTCTATCAGACCTTCAAAGAATATCTAATTCCAGGTCTGCACAAACAATTCCACAAAATAGCAGTAGAAGGTACTCTACCCAACTCATTCTATGAAGCCACAATTACTCTGATACCTAAACCACTGAAAGATCCAACAAAGATAAAGAACTTCAGAACATGGCCCTTATGAATAAAGAAACAAAAATACTCAGTAAAATTATCACTAATCATATCCAAGAACACATTAAAAATTTCATTCATCCTTACCAAGTCGGTTTTATACCAGGTATACAGGGATGGTTTAATATATGGCAATCCATCAACATAATCCATTATATAAACAACCTCAAAGACAAAAAAACATGATCATCTCATTATATGCAAAGAAATCATTTAAGTATATCCAAAACCTATTCTTGATAAAAGTCTTGGAAGGATCACGAATTCAAGGCCCATACATAAACAGGATAAAAGTAGTTTACAGTAAACCAGTACCCAACATCAAATGAAATGGTATGAAGCTGGAAGCAATCTCACTAAAATCAGTGACTAGACAAGGGTGCCCACTTTCTCCCTACCTATTCAACATTGTTCTTTAAGTCCTAGACAGAGCAATTTGACAACAAAAGGAGACCAAGGGGATACAAATTGGAAAAGAAGAATTCAAAATATCACTTTTTGCAGATGATATGATAGCATATATAAGTGAACCTAAAAATTCAACCAGAGAAAACCTAAACTTGAAAAACAACGTCGGTGATTTAGCTGGGTATAAAATTAACCAAACATGTCAATGGCCTTTCCCTTCACAAAGAATAAACAGGCTGAGAATGAAATTAGAGAAACATCACCCTTCTCAATAGTCACAAATAATATAAAATAATTTGGCGTGATTCTAACAAAGGAAGTGAAAGGTCTGTTTGATAAGAATTTCAAGTCTCTGAAGAAACAAATTAAAGAAGATCTCAGAAGATGGAAAGAAAGTCCATTATCATGGATTGGCAGTATCAACATTGTAAAAATGGCCATCTTGCCAAAAGAAATCTACAGATTCAATAAAATCCCCATTAAAATTCCAACTCAATTCTTCAATGAATTAGTAAGGGCAATCTGCAAATACATTGGCAATAAACAAAACCTAGGACAGAAAAACTCTTCTCATGGATAAAAGAACCTCTGGTGCAATCACCATGCCTGACCCAAAGCTGTACTACAGAGCAATTGTGATAAAAACTGCATGGTACTGATATAGTGACACAGAAGTAGACCAATGAAATAGAATTGAAGACCCAGAAATGAACAAACACAGCTATTGTCCATTGATCTTCTACAAGGGAGCTAAAAGCATCCAGTGGAAAAAAAGACTGCATTTTCAACAAATGGTGCTGGCACAATTGGTGGTTATCATGTAGAAGACTGTGAATCAATCCATTCCTATCTCCTTGTACTAAGGTCAAATGTAAGTGGATCAAGGAGCTCCACATAAAATCAGAGACGCTGAAACTTGTAGAGGAGCAAATGGGGAAAAGCCTCAAAGATATGAGAACAGGGGAAAGTTCCTGAATAGAAGACAAATGGCTTGTATTGGAAGATTTATAATTGACAAATGGGACCTCAAAAAGCTGCAAATCTTTTGTAAGGCAAAGACACCTTCAATAAGACAAAAAGGCCACTAACAGATTGTGAAAGGATCTTTCACTATCCTAAATCAGATAGGGGACTAATATCAAATATATATAAAGAACTCAAGAAGGAGGACTCCAGAAAATCAAATAACCCCATTAAAAAACGGGGCTCAGAGCTAAAGAAAGAATTCTCACTTGAGGAATACCAAATGGCTAAGAAGCACCTGAAACAATGTTCACCATCATTAATCAGCAGTGAAATATAAATCATAACAACCCAGAAATTCCATCTCACACCAGTAAGAATGGCTAAGATCAAATATTCAGATGACAGCAGATGCTGGCAAGGATGTGGAGAAAGCAGAAAACTCCTCCATTGTTGATGGAATTGAAAGCTTTTAAATCAACTCTGTAAATCAGTCTGGCGATTCTTCAGAAAATTGGACATTGTACTACCAGGGGATCCCACAATACAATTCTGGGCATATATCCAGAAGCTGTTCCAACTAGTAAGACACATTCTCCACTATGTTCATAGCAGCCTTATTTATAGTAGCCAGAAGCTGGAAAGAACCCAGATGCCCTCCATAGAAAATAATTACAAAATTGTGGTCCATTTACACAATGGAGTTCTACTACTAATAGTACAGCTATTAAAAAGAATAAGTTTATGAAATTTATAGGCAAATGGTTGGACCCGGAGAGCATCATCCTGAGTGAGGTAACTCAATCACAAAAGAATGCTAATGATATGTACTCATTAATAAGTGGATATTAGCCATGAAACCTAGAATACCTCCAAGATATAAGGTATAATTTGCCAAACACACGAAAGTCAAGAAGAACGAAGACCAAAGTGCGGACACTTTGCCCCTTCTTAGAATTGGAAACAAAACACAAATGGAAGGAGTTACAGAGACAAAGTTTGGAGCTTAGACAAAAGGATGGACCATCTAGAGATTGCTATATGCAGGGATCCATCCCCTAATCAGTCTCCAAACACTGACACCACTCCATACACTTGCTAGGTTTTGCTGAATTGACGCTGATATAGCTGTCTCTTATGAGATTATGCCAGGGCCTAGCAAACAAAGAAGTCGATGCTCACAGTAAACTATTGGATGGATCACAGATCCCCCAATGGAGGAGCTAGAGAAAATGTCCAAGCAGCTAAAGGGATCTGCAATGCTATTGGTGGAACAACATTATGAACTAACCAGTACCCCATACCTCTTGACTGTAGCTGCATATGTATCAAAAGATTGTCTAGTAGGCCATCACTGGAAAGAGCCCAATTGGGCATGCACACTAATTATGCCCCAGTACAGGGGATTGCCAGGGTCAAAAAGTGGTAATGAGTGGGTAGGAGTGTGGGGGAGGGGGAGGGTATGGGGGACTTTTGGGATAGTGTTAGAAATGTAAATGAGGAAAATACCTAATAAACTACATTAAAAATAGATTGAGACTGAAGAATAAAAAAGACAAAGAAAAAAGAGAGTGGCTGAGTAAAGAGAAAATAGACAAGATAGAAGCCTTGAAAAAAATGTAAGTAGGTTTGTGGTTGTATTCACAGGTGATAAAGAAGTTTATAGAAAAGGGAGACAAAGTAGGCAGAAAGAGTACCTGGGTAACACAGGGCTGAGAAGACCTAAGAACTCCAGAGGATCTCCACAACCTCTAGATAAGGACCGATGAACATACTATAAAGAAAAGGAACACTGGGCAAGAGACTGCCCCAAAAAAGAAACAAATACCAGACAGCTCAAGGTTTTTCCCCTAAAAGATGATGACTAGGAGAGTCAGGGCTCAGACCCCTCCCCAAGCCTGGGGCAATCCTAACTGTGGAGGGGACACCCACAGATTTCATTATTGATACTAGAGCAGAGATTTCAGTCCTGAAAGAGCCACTGGAGAAATTGAAGGACAACAACAAAAACAACAAAGACAACAACAAAACACCACCAAAAAAAAAAAAAACAAAAAAACAAAAAAAGAACAAAACAAAACAAAAAACGTAGTAATTGTGGCTACTGATCAGAAACCATACACTTGGACCACTGATAAGAAAGTTAATTTAAGAAGAAGCCAAGTAACTCATTCCTTCCTCAACATTCTTGGATGTCAACGCCATTGTTGGATAGAGACTTACTATCACATTAAAAGCCCAAATAAGCTTCTCTTTGGAAGAAAATTCAATCTCTTGATAAGCCCCTCTCTATATAATTTTAGTTTTAAAATTAGAAGTATATAGATTATATGAGCCTCAAGCCACATCGAGAAAAGTTCTAGAATGACCTTGTTAGAGAGATTATCTTCAAGCCTGGGCAGAGTTGGAAGGTATGGGAGAGGCAACATTGTCCCCCACATCATTGTGAAGCTGAAAACTGGTGTGACATCTATTGGGGTACAACAATACCCCATGAGCAGAGAGGCCCAAGAGGGCATCAGACCTCACATTCAAAGGCTCATAGAACTAGGTGTTTTGGTCCCTTGTCAATCTCCATGGAATACTCCATTACTACCAGTTAAAAATTCAGGCACTAATGTTTATCTCCAGTACAAGACTTAATAAAAGTAAACGAAAGAGTATGAAATATTCATCCTACTGTCCCTAACTCCTACAATCTACTTAGTTCTCTCCACCCTGACAGACATTGTTATATAGTCCTGCACCTGAAGGACACATTTTTCTGCCTAAAACTACATCCCATGAGTCAGGTAATCTTTGCTTTCAAGTGGAGAGACCCATTTTAGGGATAGGCTGGACAAACTAACTTTGAGACATTTACCTCAAAAATTCAAGAACTCTCCTACTCTCTTTTTTGAAGCCTTCCACTCGGACTTGGCACTGTTCAGGTCAGAAATCCCCCAAGTTTTTCTTCTTCATTATGTTTATGACCTGCTTCTTGCTGCCACCACCGAAAAATGGTGGAGATTGGGAACTGAAAATTACTGGCAGATTTGAGCGAGTTGGGATACCAGGCATCTGCTAAGAAAGCACAGAATTGCCAGACAGAAGTAACCTATTTGGGTTATGGTCTCAGGGAAAGGAAATGGTGGCTGACAGAAGCTTGGAAAAAGACTGTAACTCAAATCCCCATCCCAACAACCT
This sequence comes from Mus musculus, assembly GCF_000001635.26. Classification (NCBI taxonomy): domain Eukaryota; kingdom Metazoa; phylum Chordata; class Mammalia; order Rodentia; family Muridae; genus Mus; species Mus musculus. Next base: position 30,284,857 of record NC_000087.7, on the reverse strand, counting down.
TAAAGCAGGTGAGAGAATTTTTGGGAATGGCTGGGTTTTGTAGACTCTAGATTCCAAGCTTTGCCACTCTGGCAGCCACACTCTACCCCTTTACTAAAGAGGCTGGGACTTTCTCTTGGACCCCCATACACCAGTAGGCCTCTAAAGAGATTAAAAAAGGCCTTGCTTAGTGTACCAGCCCGAACCCTGCAAGACCTGACTAAGCCTGTCACTCTATATAGAGGAATGAGCAGGAAAAGAAAGTGGGGTTCTGATCTAAGCTCTGGAGCCATAAAAACAACCTGTGGAATACTGGTCAAAACAAAAAAAAACAAAAAAACAAAAAAACAAAAAAACAAACAAATAAAAAACTAGACCCAGTATCCACTGGATGGCCATTTTGCTTAAAAGTTATCGATGCTTTGGCCGTACTTCTCAGAGAAGCTGATAAACTGACTCTAGGTCAAGGAATGATAGTGGTAGATCCGTGCCTTAGAAAGCATCAGTAGACCACCGCCTGATCACTGGATGACTAAATCTCACATGACCCATTATCAGAACCTCTTACTGACTGAGAGTGCAGTTTGTACCCACTGCTATCCTGAATTCTGCCACCTTGCTGTCAGAAGCTTACAAATCCCTACCAGAGCACCAGTGTATGGGCATCCTTGCAGAAGAAACAGGAACTAAGAAAGAACTCACTGATCAGCCATGGCCAGACTGCCCCAACTGGTGCAAGAATGATAGCAGGTTTTTGGTTAAAGGTAAGTAAAAGGCAGGGGCAGCACTGGGCAATGGAAAACAAACCATCCCCACCAGCACCTTGCCTAAAGGGACAATAATCCAGAGAGCAGATCTAATTGCACTCACACAAGCTTTGCAGCTGGCAAAAGAGAAATACAACAATATCTACACAGACAGCAGGTAAGTTATCACCACCACTCACATATGTGGGACAATCTACAGGCAACGGGCGCTACTCACTTCTGCTGGAAAAGATATTAATAATTAAAAAATTTTTTGAGCTTATTAGAAGCCAAAACTTGAAAATAAATTTAAAAAAACCACAAAACAAACAAAACAAAACAAAAACAAAACAAAAAACAAAATAAAACAAAACAAAACAACAACAAAAACAAATACAAAACAAACAAAACAAAACAACAACAACAAAAACGAAAAAAAAAACTAGCCACCATACATTGTTCTGGTCACCAGAAAGGACTTGATGCCAGAGGGAAAGGAAATCAGATGGCTTACCTGGCTGAAAAACAGGTGGCTCTACGAGAAAAATAAAGAACTTAAAGACCATTATAAACTCAAAGACACAGGCTTTAAATGAAATCAGAAGATCAGTAACTAATTGGCAAAGTACCTGAGATATGTGGGTACTCTCCTCAGGAAGTAGATAAGACCCAGGATGGTTGCTATTACCTGCCCACCAGAAAAGGGCAACAATATGTAGACAGTCTGCACAGGCTCACACATTTGGGAAATGAGAAGCTCAAAGAAACTGTTAAGAGCTCAAACTACTATGTTATAAAAATATTTGACATTGCTCAAGATAGTGCAAATAAATGCCAATCCTGGGTCCGCATCAATACCAGACACAACAAGAACACCCCTGGAAGGTGGCTAAGCTGTAATTGTCCAGAAGCATACTGAAAATTAGATTTTACTGAAGTAAAATAAGCCAAGTACAGTAATAAATATATATCAGTTTTTATAGACACTTTTTCAGGTTGAGTAAAGCCTTCCCCACTAAGAAAGAGACCTCCAATATCATGGCAAAGAAGATATTAGAGGAAATTTTTCCAAGATTCAGCATCCCTGAGGTACTTTCCTCAGACAATGGCCCCTCCTTTGTTACCAAAGTAAGTCAAGAGTTAGCCAGACAATTGTGGATCAATCAGAAGTTACATTGTGTTTATAGACCCCAGAGTTCAGGACAGGAAGAGCAGATGAATAGAACATTAAAAGAAACCTTGAATAAATTGGCTTTAGAAACTGAAGAAAAGACTGGACAACTCTCCTTCCCTTCACTTTGTTCCAAGTACAGAACACCCCAGGAAAATTTAAGCTTACACCCTTTGAAATTCACCATGGGAGACTGCCCCACTTAACAGAAGCAGGGAGAATGTGTGACCCTGATGTTTCTTTTTTCCCAACCCCTTCTAGCTCACTTGAAGGCCTTAGAACTGGTTTGAAAAGGACACCTGGAAATTGCTGGGAAAAAAAAAAGGAACGAACCAGGAACTGACCACAGTGCCACATAAAAGTCAAGTAGGGGATCCTGTCCTGGTCTGGCACTATTGTTCCAGGAACCTTGATCCCAGATCCCTCCAGCATGTGCCTGGTTACCCATCCTGACCATACAGAGGTCCACTAGCCTGGCCCTGCTCACACTCTGAAGACACTGCAGAGGAACCTCCTCCCTTCCTGCTACCACTGACTAGAGACTCTCTAGTCTCATTTGAGGGGCTTCTGAGGCTCTCAATGTTACAAATTCTAAAGATGCAAACTCATGTTGGCCTTATTGACAACTGGGCCAGAGGTTTAATTTTCCCACTTCTAAGATAAGAACTCTATACTAGAAGGAGTGGGGAATGTGTGACCCCAACTTAAAGTGTTTCTCCCAGGAAGGTAAAGCCTCTAGATGTTCCCCAAGCTTGTTTTCCCTGATCTCTGAAAATACAGCTAGAAAGAACCTCTTTTTCTCTATAGGCAACAAAAGGCTTTTTCTTTCTATACTTTACAACCAGAGATACCTCCCTTCCTGTGCCAAGGACAATAAGATAAAAATTCAGAAAGATTTCACTCCCTACTCCTGCCTTGTAAATTTCAGCAAGGACACCCAGAAGAAAAGAACTCTCTTTCTAACACCTCCCAACTCTTCCCAACTTCTCCCAACTCTCCTCCCAACTCCTCCCAATTCCTCAGCTAGCTGTTAAAAGCCCTCTACTGTCACTGCTCAGGGTCAATCTGCCCTGACCTGCATGGTGGAGGACTTCATCCTCAGCTTGCTGACAATAAAACCTCTTGCAGTTTGCATCAGGTGTGGTTTTCCTCTCGAGTTTCTGGGGTGCTGGCCAGCTCATCCTGGGACTTGAGCATAGGCCCAGCTTTGGGGTGACTTACACTAGCTTTCCACTATATTTCATGCTTTAGTCTTTTATTGTTCTTTCTTCTAAAAGATGAATTAGACAGTATGTTGGATATATCTGGAAGTATGTGTTTTTGGAGATATTTGCCTGATTTTTGAAGAGGCCAGAAGAGGGCATTACATCTCTATAGACACTATAGCATAGGGGAATAATTTTAGGTTTCACAGAAATCATAGTTTTCCTTAAAACACATACAGATGACTTTTCACCCAACATTTAGAAGTAATGTTTACCTGGAGATGTAGCTCAGTGGTAAAGCACCAAGTAAAAGTTATGAGTTTCATCTTCAGTTGTGGAAAAATCAAAACAAAACAAAACAAATAATAAAACAAAAAAAAATTAAAAAAAGCAACCAAATAATCAAGCAAACAAAAAAAATTCAAACAACCAACCAAATTAAAAAAAAAACCCTAACAATCAAACTAAACACAGCAACAAGTCTCACAAATGAAATATGAGTGAAATATGAATCTGACAAGTTTGTTTACCCAATTAACTGTATAATGTAAACTGAGCAAGAAAACCAATTTTCTATTGTAAGGAAATAAGCAAAAACAGCATTAAACAATTTAGGAGCCTAAACTTAGGCATGATTAGAGCAATAGAAAAATAAAATTATAATGGTAGTGACTACAGTAGAACAAATCTCACAAGGGGTCTACAGAGATGGTTATTTTGATAAATTGCTTTCCTTGAAATTATATGGAATTAAGATGGGGGTCTAGAATCCACGTTAAAGTACATTCTCTAGGCCAGTGCTGAGTAGGTGGATACAGATGACTGGCTAGCCAGGCTAGTGGCGTTTGAGCTGCAGATTCATAGATATCCTGTCTCAACTTTTAAGTTGTTTCAGACAGTGGTGGCACATGCCTTAATACCTGCAATTTTGAGGAAAAAGCAGGGAAATTTCTGAGTTTGTGGCCACCCTGGTATATAGGGTGAGTTCCAGGACAAACAGATCTATACAGAGAAACCCTGTCTCATAAAAAAAAAATAGTTGGAATTTAATTAAGGATAAAACAGTTGTCTATTTCTAACTTCCTTATGCACACATATACTGAAATGTATACACATCGTTTTTTGCTGAAACTCTTTTTACGATTTACACAATGTATTCAAATTATGGTGTTTTTATTTCTTTTCTAGAAATAGAAAATATTAAGAAAGTGTCATATTTTTATTATCTCCACTGTATAGTAAAATTAAACATCTATTGAGAGAAATGATCCAACATACTTTAAAACACACACAGGGCAGGGAATGAAAGATGACTTAGACATTAAGAGCACTTGTTGCTCTTGGACAGAACCAAGGTTTAGTTCCTAGGACCCACATAATGGCTCACAAGAATGTTTAATTCAAGATCCAGGGGATTTTGCCATCCTATTCTAGTTTCTAAGAGCACCAGACATGCATGTTGTATAAACACCAGACATGCAAAAATACAAACGTGCAAAAACATGTTTGGTAATAAATAAAACAATTTAGAATTACACATGACAGTCCCTTCAACTAAAACAAAGTAGGAGAGACTTCTTTGGTGTTTTTTTTTGTTTGTCTGTTTTGTTTTGTTTTTTTTTCTTACTTTCAAGTTAGCACTGCAAACTTGAGAAATGGAAAAAACTCTTAGTAGTAGTGGAAGCTATAATACTACCTCCTTTTTGCTACTGTGATGACAGATGACTGATAAATCCACTCTCACCCTTTGTAGGAATGTGTAAACAGGGCCAATCTGCATCTGCAATGGGCTTGGCTAAGATTGTTTTCCTGCTGTCCAAACCCTGTTACTCAGTATGCTTTGTGGTGGCCAGGAAGCTGAGTTCCTGAGGAAGTAAAGTTCTTGAGGAAGCATGGTAGGGAGAAGTCTCTGTGGAGGGAGTCAGTGAACTGTTGAAAGATGGTTAATCCTGGTTCAGCTGGGGGTCCCAGTGGGATGATGGTGGAGGGATGGAGGTGTCACTAAAGGAGAAAGGAGAGCATGTGACCCTCATTGGACTCCTGTGGTTAATGCTTTGGGTTCACAATACACTTTACCCAAGAAAAACAGAGAACTTTTTCTGCTATGGGCAGGAGATTGAACAGATTATCACCTAGCAGAAAGCAGGAAGGCTAGGGAATTGTAGACCCTACAAGTATTCTTGTGGCCTGGGTATGTGAGTTATGAGTAAACTGGGGGTCAGTTAGTGGGGGAAACAGAATAGATCCTTTTCTGTACTGCTGCTGCCAGCCAGGAATTCATTAAAAACAAACTGAAGACCAGTCCTCATTTTCTTTTACCTGGTTTTGAAAGGCCAGATTTTCAAAATTTGCATATAAAGGCCCCAAATTGATTCCAAATCCAGAGGCTCCTCTCAACCTCCAAAGAGCTGGTACTTCAGACATAATTCAGGGAAGGCTGTGTTTATGTACGTGTTGTTTTGATATAGGAAGGTAAGCTCTAACTCTATATCTCAGTATTATCTCAAAGCATATGTGCAGTTTGGACTGGCCTTGAAAATGAAGTACTCAGCCTGACAAATTTACTGGGGCCTAAGGAAAACATGTCTTCTATATTTTTTATACTTAAATTTTATTTTTTATTTATTTATTATTTATTGTTGAAGATTGAATCCAGAGCTTCTTTGTGTAGCATTAATATATAAGTCCAGTCAGGCGAAAAGTATTTCATTAATAATTGCAAAAAAAAAAAATTGTTTATATATCTTGTTGTATTACCAACCAAGAACAGAATCTCCAGTAACTAATGATAATTAGAATGCAAATTCTGAAGAAGTAATTGGAGATACACTGTAATATGTTCAAACTTATTATTTCCTTCTTAGTGTATTTCAATCAAAGTATAATTGATTGTATAGCAAGTAATCTGCATTAATATTTTGCATATGATGTATATTCCAAACAATAATTATGTATGATTAATCTTTAATTTTAATGGATTTCTTGGAGGGTATAGTGGTGTGGGTCAAATTCTCATTGTCATGCCTGTAGGTCAAAAGCTGAGCCATCAAACTCTAACATCTGCATTCTTACTTTTTAAAACTTTAATTTCTTTATAGATTTCCAGTACAAAATCTTCTGGGAAAATTTGAAGGTCCATTTATATATATAATTTTTTTTTAACTATATAGTATTAGCATAATTTCTATATTAGGAAATAATAGTTAATATACTGTATGACATCTTAGTGAATTATTCTTTTTATACATAGTATTTTTAAACTATTTTTATATTTATTTATGTATCTATTTATTTATTTATTTGTTTATTTTTAGTAGATATTATCTTTCTTTACATTTCAAATATTAGTCCTTTCTTTGTTTCGCCACAGATAATCCCTATTCCATTTTCCCTCTCTGTGTTTCTATGAGGGTCTTCCTCCATCCACCCATTTTACCCTCCCCACCCTGGTACATGCCTACACTGGGGAATCAAGCCTTCACAGGACCAAGAACCTCTCCTCCCACTGATGTCTGACAAGGTCATACTCTGCTATATATGCACCTGGAACCATGGGTTGGTGCTTAGTCCCTGGGTGCTCTGGACAGTCTGGTTGGTTCATATTGTTGTTCTTCCTATAAGGTTGCAAACCCATTCAGCTCCTTCAGTTCTTCCTATAACTCATCTACTGGGGACCCCATGATCAGTCTGATAGTTGTCTGTGAGCATCAACCTCTTTTCTTGCCAAGAAATGGCTGAGCTTCTCAGGAGAGCAAGCACGTGTTGGTATCCACAATAGTGACTGGGTTTGGTGTCTGTATATGGGATGGATCCACAGGTTGGGCAAACAATGGATAGTTATTCCTTCAGTCTCGGCTCTGCATTTTGTCACCATATTTTTTCCAAGGAGTATTTTGTTCCCCACTCTAAGAGGGATTGAAACACCCACACTCTCATCTTCCTTCTGCTTGACTTCATGTGGTCTGTGAATTACATTTTGGATATTCTGAATTTTTAGAATAATATCCCTTTATCAGTGAGTGTGTACCATGTTTGTAATTTTGGGATTGTGTTACCTCACACAGGATGATATATATTATATCCTTCCATTTGCCTGTGTATTTAATGAAGTCATTGTCTTTGTATCATTAGCATATAATTTTATCTCTATTGCTCTATTCTACAGCTTGAGGTCAAGGATGATTCCCCCTGAAGTTCTTTTATTGTTGAGAATAGTTTTTCCGTATCCTGGATTTTTTTTTTATTCCAGATGATTTGGTAAATTGTTCTTTCTATCTTTATGAATAATTGAGTTTTAATTTTGATTGTGATTTCACTGAATCTATAGATTGCTTTTGGCAAGATGACCATTTTAACTGAATTAATCGTGCCAACCTATGTGCATGCGAGGTCTTTCCATCTTCTGAGATTTTCAATTTCTTTCTTCAGAGACTTGAAGTTCTTGTCACACAGATCTTTCACTTGCTTGGTGCGAGTAACAGAAAGGTATTTTCTACTTTAAGTAAATGTTAATGAGATTTTAAAATTTGATTTACATTTGTTGTGGAAATTCAGAAGTTTTGCACAGAGTTTTAGAAATGTACTTTATGGTTTATTATGTTTAACAGTATGGAAAAGAATCAGTTACATATGCAGGCAATTTGTATATTTTAATTGAATTATGATTTACAATAAGTCTTAACTGAGTCAATATAAAAAAAAATTAGACCTTCTATTTGGTAGAACAGAATAAAACCCTACTTTGAAATACAATTAATTTTCTAAACAAGATTATCTATCTATCTATCTATCTATATTTCTATCTATCTATCTATCTATCTATCTATCTATCTATCTATCTGTCTGTAAACTTTAATTTTGAAAATCTATCAGAACAATGTATGTCAGTTATAATAAGTATATAATATCCCTAACATAATACTGAATAATATATAGATAAAGCAAGACATCAAACTTTAGCCCTTAGAGATGCCCAGACAAAGATAGCTGATAATAAATAACTCTGAAAAGATAGTTAATAAAATTTATATTTGTCCACTTTGGTGAAGTAAAACCCCTCTGCACAGATATTTCTTTCATGATATAGAATAGAGGTCATAACTGTCACAGGAACAGATTTATATAGTTTGTCAAAGAATTCTTTACATGATTACAAACGAGGTCGAATATACATGACATAGTCTTTAGTTGAATTGAACTTTTATAAAGAGAAATTTGTCAAAAAATAGTATTTATTCTATGGTTGCTTTAAAAAAATAGAATGGTTTGCATGGAACAAGTTAGTATTGGAAGGATTGGACATTCCAAGCTATCCTTGGTTACATACTAAGTTGGGGCCAGCCTAGGCTATATGACAACCTGTCTGAAAATAGGAAATTACTGGAAACAGTAGTTTATCTTTATGAATCCTGTACTATGGAGACTGAATCATGAGCAATATCAGAAGTACAAGGACTATCAGTACCAGAAAGTATAAAAAGAATTTCTCCAAACAAAAATAATTTAAGAGTTATACTTAGGGGCTAGATTCGGTTGCAAGGAAATAAAAGCACTTTGAGTTTAGAGTGGTCAGTAATGAGGAGTGAGTATTGCTCTTGCACAGGACTCACGTTGGGTAGCTCACAGTCACTTTTAGCTTGAGCTTCAGGAGGCCTTTGGCACATGTGGGCATGTGCATTGACTTACATACATATATACGTACCAACACACACACACACACACACACACACACACACACACACACACACACACACACACACACACAAACTTAAATAATAGGGAAAAATACTTTGCTTTATCTATCAGTTTATAGGAAGTTTGAGTTGAATGTACTTAAAAGAGGTGCCTCATAACCAAAGTATGAAATCTGCTAGTCTTCCACAAATTAGGTGACTCAGAGCCACTAGCCAAATGAATTACACCCTATAAAATCAAATAACCCCATTAAAAAATGGGGCTCAGAACTGAACAATGATTTCTCACCCGAGGAATAACAAATGGCAGAGAAGCACCTGAAAAAATGTTTAACATCCTTAATCATCAGGGAAATGCATATCAAAACAACCCTGAGATTCTACCTCACACACGTCAGAATGGTTAAGATGAAAAATTCAGGTGACAGCAGATGCTGGCGCTGATGTGGAGAAAGAGGAACACTCCTCCTTTATTGGTGGGATTGCAGGCTTATACAACTACTCTGGAAATCAGTCTGGTGGTTCCTCAGAAAATTGGACATAGTACTACCAGAAGATCCAGCAATACCTCTTCTGGACATATATCCAGAAGATGCCCCAACAGGTAAGAAGGACACAAGTTCCACTATGTTCATAGCAGCCTTATTTATAATAGCCAGAAGCTGGAAAGAACCCAGATGCCCCTCAACAGAGGAATGGATACAGAAAATGTGGTACATTTACACAATGGAGTACTACTCAGCTATTAAAAAGAATGAATTTATGAAATTCCTAGCCAAATGGATGGACCTTGAGCGCATCATCCTGAGTGAGGTAACCCAATCACAAAAGATCGCTCACGGTATGTACTCAGTGATAAGTGGATATTAGCCCAGAACCTTAGGATACCCGATATAAGATATAATTTGCTAAAAACATTAAACTCAAGAGAACGAAGACCAAAGTGTGGACGCTTTGCCCCTTCTTAGAATAGGAAACGAAACACCCATGGAAGGAGTTACAGAGACAAAATTTGGAAGTGTGAAGAAAGGATGGACCATCTAGTGATTGCCATATCCAGAGATCCATCCCATGATCAGCTTCCAAATGCTGACACCATTGCATACACTAGCAAGATTTTGCTGAAAGGACCCAGATATAGCTGTCTCTTGTGAGAATATGCCAGGGCCTAGCAAACACAGAAGTAGATGCTCACAGTCAGCTGTTGAATGGACCACAGGGCCCCCAATGGAGGAACTAGAGAAATCAACCCAGGAACTAAGGGAACTGCAACCCTATAATTGTAACAACAATATGAACTAAGCAGTACCCCGGAATTCTTGTCTCAAGCTGCATATGTATCAAAAGATGGCCTAGTCGTTCATCACTGCAAAGAGAGGCCCATTGGATTTGAAACTTTACATGCCCCAATCCAGGGGAACGCCAGGGCCAAAAAGGGGGTTGTTGGGTAGGGGAGTGGGGATGGGTGTGTATGGGGGACTTTGGTATAACATTAGAAATGTAAATGAGCTTAATACCTAATAAATGAAAAAAAAATAAATTACACCCTAGACATGTACTGCCATGAGGTCCACTGGATAACTGTGGATAGAATTCGATGGTAGAGCTATTGGATTATGTAAGTGGAGGCTTAAATAAAACTGAGAGAGTCACAGTCTCATGTGATATAAGCTGGCTTTTGTTTGTGTGTTGGTATTATATATTATTATAATCCTTACTTGCTTTCGATACATATTTCATATAGTTCAGACTGCCCTTTATCTCACTTAATAGCTCAATATGACTATGAAACACTGATCCTCCTGCTTTCATTTTCCAGAACAGCTAGGATTAAAGAGATGTACCAGCATGCCCTACTTGATGCAGTTTTAGAGATAAAACACAAGGCTTCATGCATGAGAATAAAGTACTCTACCAAATCTACTTCGGCAGCTGCAAGCCTTCCTGTTAAGGATAAGTCCAAGACAACATTTCTCACACTTAATACATCATGCCTATGGTTGTATTCATTAAAGTCCTCCGCTGTCTAATTCAATATCAACTTCACATAAGCCAGAGCCATTTGAGAATATTGAATTTCAATTGAGAAAATAACCCCACCAAACTTTTGCCTGGAAAAGGCTTTGTTGAATTTTATTAATGATTGCTATGGAAGGATATCCCAGTTGGCAGTATCAGCTCTGGACTGATGGTACTGGATGCTATAAAAAAAAAGTAGGATGATCAAAACATGGGGAATATGCCAGTATGGAATTTTCCTACATATCCTCTACTTCAGGTCTTACCTGTTCCAAATTCCAGTCTAAGGTTTCTGGTGTGAATTTCATGTATGATGAATTACAAACTGAATTATGAACCAAACCATTTTCTCTCCCAGTTGATGTTGTTCATGATGTCTTATCACCTAAATACAATCCCTAACTAAGGCAAGTTAGTATGCCAATGTACCTCATATGGAATACCAAGTACTGAATGTTCACGGTGGGCCAGATAGAGCATAGAAATAATGAACTTCACTGGTCATGATAATGCATACCTACTATCTATGTACGTGAAAGACAGGAGGATGAGTGTAAGTTCAATGCAATGCTGAGCTACATAGGGAGGTTCTGAGTCCAAAACAAAACAAAACAAAAACAAAAACAATATCAAAAACAAAGAAACACAAAATGGGAGATTAATGAGTTGCTAAACAAATAAAGCACTTGCTAAGCAATTGTGATGGCCTTCATTCCATTCTCAGAACATACATGAATGTAAAGAGGGAACTGCATTCAGCAAAGTGATGCTCTGACTTCCACATGTGCTCTAAATCAGATATGCTACCACATAGTAATAATAGTAGTAGTAGTAGTAATAATAATAATTAATAATAATAATAATAATAATAATAATAGTAGTAGTAGTAGCAGTAGTAGTAGTAGCAATAATAATAATAATAATAATAATAATAATAATAATAAATGTGTTTTAAAAATGAAAAGAAAATTTATTCAGTCATATTATATTAGGCTTATAAAAAAACTAGCACTGAGGAAGAGAAAATGGAGTAGTATTGAAAGATTGAGGCAAGCATGAACTGCATTAAGAAGGTTAGCACCTTATAACTTTCTGTAGGTATCCTGGCCAAAACAAGGTAAATGAAAGTTTATTTTACACACAAATTCAGACTATAATCCATCACTGTTGGGGCATCAGTGCAACAGGAAGTAGCAGAAACTTGACACAAGTCAAGAGTAGAGATCAAGGAATTGATGTTTGTATGGTTACTAGAGCTTAATTTGCTTTCTTTATTCTCATACACTCCAGAATCCCCATCGTACATAATGGTGCCACAACAAGGGAAGTTCTCGTAGAAATTAAAAGTAATCAAGATGCAGGCCCACAACCATGCTCACAGACTAAGTTGTATAGACAATCCTTCATTCAGATTTCCCTCCCAGGCAATTCTATATTGTGTTAAGTATATAACATTAACCATCACAGCTTCATTCATTTTTAACCTGTCACATAGACACATCACATTATGTTTTAGACATAACCTACAAACACTTATTTCCAAAGTTCTCGGTGTGTTTAGTAATGCAAAATACAGTTCAAATTTAAAAGTCCTCATAGTCTTTAAAAACTTTACCACATCAAAAAATGTATTGTTATATCTTGTAGAAAATTATTTTATTGTTATGCATAATAGAATAATGTAAAAATTCTTATCACAAAATAAAAATAAGTGATGATTATACAAAAAGCCAAAATCAAGCAGAGAAAGGAAATCCTCCATTTCTGGGGCTTTCCATGGAGAAATCAGATTTGGTGTCCCAATTCCTCTACATATGCTATCTTCAGCACACACAGATTTTCTCAGCATTTAAACTGATTCCATTTCTCACCTCCAGATGTCCTTGTCCAGACATTAGATCATGTCCCATCATCCTGGCCTTTCTAATACTCTGGAATCTCTACAGTAGATTAAACTTACTTCATGCAACAGCCTCTTGGGGCTTCTTTGCCAGGATTCAAACTCTGTCACACAGCTCTTGGCCTCAGCTGTTCTTAAAGACTCTCTTAGTATTGCATCTTTCATATATTAAATTTAGAAAAATGTAGACATTGCCACTAAATTTCATGACTGGCCCAAGAGGTAACCTAGTTTCACTGGACAATAGCTTTAACATCATATCTACAGTTAATGTATCTGAAAAGTTTGACCATGTTTCATCAACACTAGTATCATTGGCGATTATAAAACATACAGAGTTCCCAAAGTTTTTAATGATTCCCAATTTTAAGGTATGTTAATTTTAGTTTTAAACAAATTCAACATATATATTTTTGATATGAACTTCATTGTACAAAGTTCCATTTCAAGGACTTGTGACTTTGTGATTAAAAATATGAACATAAGATGTTAAAAAACATAAAATGTATGCACAATGAAATGTTTTGTCCACAGACATCCACATTCTCTCAATATGGCTTACATTTTCTAGCCTCCATTCTCCATTTAATGTTGCCTTAACTCAAGGGGATTAATGATAAACACCTTCTTTCTAAAAATATTTTTTTTCCAAATTCAATAATATAAAATTAAATAAAATAAAATAAAAGCAAATTCAGTTTAAAAGAATTCATTTCTGTTTGCTGGAAAACTCAAGTTGATCGTGCTGTGCTTTAAACTATTTCGAGTATTTGATATGCTCTCTACTTTATAGAGCTTGACTCACATCTTAAGTGTACCCTGAGAAGATAAGATGTTCTGGTAAATAATTTTATAATATTCAGTCAAGTTCTTACAAATCCAAAGTAACCAAAATATCTTTAAAAATCTCCAACCCTTGAAAAAACATATTATCTTGCAGATTTTATAGTATATACACCTGTACTGGCTAGTTTTATGTCAACTTGACACAGCTGGGGTCATCACAGAGAAAGTAGCTTCAGTTGAGGAAATGCCTCCATGAGATCCAACTCTAAGGCATGTTCTCAATTAATGAACAAGGTGGAAAGGCCCTTTGTGGGTGGGACCATCTCTGGGCTGGTAGTCTTTGGTTCTATAAGAGAGCAGGCTGAGCAATTCAGGGGAAGCAAGACAGTAAAGAACATCCCTCCATGGCCTCTGCATCAGCTCCTGCTTCCTGACCTGTTTGAGTTCCAGACCTGACCTCCTTGGTCATGTAAGCCAATAAATGCCTCTTTCCTCCCCAAATTGCTTCGTGGTCATGATGTTCTGTCCAGGAATAAAAACCCTGACTAAGACAACACCCTATCCTGTTACATATATTATGCTATTTTTGTCTAAGCCCAGATTATAGAGATAATTATGTCTGACAGAAAATTAAGCTCATTAATTTGAACAAAGAGTTTAAATAACAGAATTTACTGTACTTTTGGAGGGATAACATGGTGAGTCAAAAAATGAGATGAACTGCCTGTTGCTGCTCTAAGAACTTAAGAGGTTTTTTTTGCAATGATGATTTGTGGGAATTTAAAAAGGTATACATAACTACATGTGTATTGTGTGTGTGAGAGAGAGAGATTAGGATAAAGTAATTTGGATTATTATTATTAACAATTTTTCATACAATATATTTTGAACATGTGTCCCATCCCTGAATACCTCCCAGATTTTTTCCAACCATCATACCCACCCAATTTAATGCTCTTTCTCTTTCTTTCTCTCTCTTTTTCTTTCTCTCTCTAAATGAAAAAAGCAAAAAAGCCTGAATCAACAAAAAAAATCATGAAATCAAAAATACTCAGAAAATCACACATACACACACACACACACACACACACACAAAACACACACACACACACACAGAGAGAGAGAGAGAGAGAGAGAGAGAGAAAGATAGAGAGAGAGAGAGAGAGAGAGAGAGAAAGCCAAAACAAACAACATCAAAGAAGTCCACAAAAAAAACATGTGTTGGTCAACTCTCTGTAGGTATTAGTCAACTATGGAATGTGGTTGATATGCACAGCAATATTCCATCAGAAAAAAAAATGTTCTTCCATATGCCTGCGGGTCTCAATTTAGAACAGAGTCTATGTCCATTTTCCCATCAAATTGTTGGGATCTCATCTATCTTGAACTTGTGCTACCACAGTCTTGTGAATTCTTATGTTCAACACCATTTTGTCTGGAAGAGAATGAAGAGGAAACCATATTTTTATGAAACTTAATAAATAAGTTTTCTCCACTTAAGAATAAGAACAAATTTGTTGTTAGAGTTATAACATCTCTTTTTTCTAAGAGACCATCTCATTACAGATATGTGTTCATTCCAACTATGAAATAACTAATATAATAATGTAAACATTTAGTTATCTTCCAATATTGGTAAATAGTTACAATTCAACTGATTTGGTAAATCAATTCAAAACTGACATTACCAATATGAAAATTAAATAACTCTTTATTAAAATTACTAAATTATAAAAATAAGTATGATTGCTATCAGAAAATATTGCCTTAATAAAATTAAGCATAAGTGAAGTAACAATTATACTTACTATAGATTCTGTATCTCATATACATCAATACTATTTTAAGATATTATAGTCTTTATTTTATGCCTCTGGGATTAGATCACATGCTGAATTTCAGAGCCTGAAATAATAATTAGAGATGGTAGATGACTGGAAGGAAACTGGATTTGATTTTTATACTGAGTGTTTTTATAATACTAATATTTAAATCCATTGGTTACTACACTAAAGCTTTTTGAATCACTTTTTTTCAAATTTTAAAATCTTATGCTACCTCTTACACTACATAGCAAGGCATTATTCAACAGAAGCTTACTTTGTTAAATTGTTATTTGTGAATGACAATGATGTGTAAGAATATTAAAATCATCAATATACTCACCAAATAACTACAATGTTTTTAATATGTTGAAGGAATTTTTATATTCTGCATCTGGTAGAAAAATATCTTAATGTTCATTAGACACAGCCCTGGAAGGAATTAGGGTAATTTTTTTTTCTTTTAGCTTAGAGATGAGTGAGTCCTTCAGTAACATTTAGAATTTCTTTTTACCATGAGCATTCTTGAATCTCGACTGTCCTGACCCATGAAACAATTGAACAGGATTTGAAAAACCACCTAAGGAGAGAATGGGGAACAAGAAATACAAAGAATGGACAGCAAGACAAAAAAAATAAAATATAACAACAAAAAAAAACCTGATCAAGCTGACAAATTTTGTTTTTCCCAGGCAGGTTTTATACCCATAGAAACAGGAAATGTGGAGTGAAAATGATGCGAAATCACTTTGTTTCTGGGGGAATGCACCTGTTCCCCAAAGCAGGATATTGACTAGGTAAAAAAAGTTCAGCAGGAGGAACAGAACAGAGTGGGTTGCTAAGTACCTGTCCACAATATCTATAGCTATTTGTTCTTAACTGGGACTAGTACTTTCCTACAGAGGCCTCAACTTTTCCCACAGAAATCTCAACTAAGATAGGACTTTTCCACTAAGGCCAAAACTTTGTTAGTAAGGACTTCTGGCTGTCAAGGCAGTTAACTTTACCCACAGTCAGTCCAAACACTTGACTATAAATACTGCACCTAGAAATTAAAAATAATATTTGTTTGCATGAGATGCAAGCATGAACATGTTTTGATTGGATTAACAACTTTTGGATTAGAATGGCTAGAAGATAAATACAAAAAGACAAATTAAAATTAAGTTAACTATTGGGTAAATAAACCTAATTAATATGCTTTATTGGCAAAACCAGAAAATAATATAGAGAAAACCATCAAAGTTTCAACAACATTAAGGTCAATGAAGCTATGAAACAAAAACCTTTTTAAAAGTAGGGATGTGAAAATTTTAATTTCTCATTTGTTTAGTGTTGCATGAGACTGTAGAAAAAATAGTGACAATGGGATAGAAGTCAACATTAAATTCAGAGTCACACAAAACATTAAAATAGACAGCATTTGATAAATAAAAGTGTAATTTTACAACTTAGTGAAATATTTATTTATAAAATATTATTTGAAATCATGTGACAATGAGCAGTCTAAAGCCCACACTAAAATGTTAGCTTATCTTTGGAGTTATAAATAGTATGCCAAAATTGGAATGTCTTCCTTTGAGACACGGATGCATTTGATGAAATCATATTCTCTCTAAAATTTTCATAACATCAACACTGCTGACAAGTATGAAGAAAGTAATGACTTGACTAGCTATTGATGTTGCAGTAAGTTTGTATTTTATTTTAATTTATTTACATTCCAAATATCCCACCTCCTGATCCCACTTCCTACAGTTCTTCAACCCATTCTTCTTCCCCATTTCCTCTGAGAGGGTGTTGCACAAGCCATCCACCCCATCTCACCTCAACATATCCCACACCAGCATCCATGATGCATCAAGTCTCTCCAGGATTCAGTCTATCGTTTCCCACTGGCCTGGAAAAAGCAGTACTCTGCTACATATGTGCCAGATGCCATAGACTAGCCCAAGTATGCTCTTTGGCTGGTGACTTACTCTCTCAGATCTTCCTGGGAGTTTGGGTTAATTGACACTATTGGTAATCCTATGGGGTTGTCATCTTCTTCAGTTCTTTCAAACTTTTCTCTAACTCTTCTGTATGCGTCCAATGATTAACTGTAATTATCTGCATGTGTCTCAGTCAGTTGTTGTTAGAGACACTAGGGGCCCTGCCTATTAACTGGAGGTGGTCTTTCCAGGTTCCATCTCCCCACTGTTGGGCAGTTCAGCTAAGATCACCAACTAGTTCCGGGAGCCTCTCACATCCCAGCTCTCTGGGACTTTCTAGAGTTCCTAAGAACTACCCACCACCAGATTACATGTCTTGTACATGGATCAGACCCCCTGAAACTGGAATCATGGATGATTTCAACTAACAAAGAATGTGTAGAGAAATAAATGTTTTCTCTGGAAGAGTACTGGCTATCACTCCTAATCACTGAGCAATCTCTCCAATTCAAGAATAGTATTTCTTTAAGACAAGATGTCTTTTCTAGAAGTTCTTATATTGGAATTTATAGATAAAATCTTTTGTAACATGTTATTAATTGTCTGAGAATATGTTTCCCATCTGTACCTTAAATACTAGCTTAATTTAAAATGTTAACTGTCATAAAACAACATTAATAACTATTTTTCATTTCATTTTTCATGCATGTTATTGAAGACTAAATAAATAGTCTAATGTTATGCTGGGCATGGTTGTGCACGCCTTTATTCACAGCATATGGGAGGCAGAGACAGGTGGATTTCTGAGTTCGAGGCCAGCCTGGTCTACAAAGTGAGTTCCAGGACAGCCAGGACTATAGAGTGAAACTCTGTCTCACAAAACCAAAATAAATAAATAAATAAATAAATAAATAAATAAATAAATAAATAAATAAATAAATAAATAAATAAATAAATGAATAAAAATTAAAAAAAATAAAAAAGAAGTCTGATTTTATTGTGTGAATTGATGCATTTAAAATTGATGCAAAATATAACATATGATTATTCCCACAATGAAGATAACCATAAGATATCTTATGTGATAAAATGTTTTAGCAGTGAACTATATTTTAACAGAGAGATCATTGAGAAGCCCTTAACTTGTGTCTTTTTTTATCCGAAATAGGGTGTATTATGTGTATGTATGATGGTATATATGTATGTATGCATTGTATGTGTGTGTCTTTCTGTGAGTGTATTTGAACTTTGTGAGGGTGCAAAGAGAAAGCGTTATGAACCAAGCAGTCCAGGAAGGTTGGGGTGGGGTGTCTCCTCTGGAGTTATACATCCCAGGATTTGGCTATATTTGAAGCCAGCAAACTCTAACAATAGTCTTGCTAATATCCCCTTGTAAATTTGAATCATATCTCTACACCCATTGCCCAAATTGTTGCTGTATGAACAATATGGATGCTGTAAATTCAAACTCTGCCCTTGTGATTCATTAAAAATTTCAGTTAACTACTAAGACATCTCTTTAAATACTCTTTTGTGAACACAGACAAATAATAAAATTCTTCTAGTTTTAGAGCTTTATGATAGCTATGAATTTCAACAAGATATCATAAGGATCTATTAATGATTAGAGGTTTAGCAAAGGTAAGTGCTTGATCATGGACCATTTTCCCCTTTGGTTAATGCCTCACATGTTGAATTATACCATATCAGAATTTACATGAATATTTGTCTTAAGCATTACACAGAATAAGAAAATAAACAGAGTAGGAAAGTGAATGGAAGATAGTTTTGACATTACTAATTATTTTACAAAATTATTTTTAAGATGGAATTTAAAATGAGAGATAGTAATGGTTAGTGAAGTTGTTAAAAAAATGAAATTTTTGTGGAGAAAATAATTTTCTACACGAGATCTTTAGACTAGTCTGTTCCAATAGGGGAAAATAACTGGTATTGGTAAGACATAATTTTTATTTGCAGTATTCAGTAGGCTAATGCAGAAAAATCATACTTTCCAAGGAAATTTGAGCTATGTAGTGAGAGCATATGGCTTAATAAGTGTACTATTAATACAAGATACCATCACCAGGAAAATATTGTAAAATGAAACCATTTAATCATGACTTGCTTACAGTTTCAGAGATTTAGTTCATTCTTACTGTGGTGGGAGTGCAGTAGCATGTAGACAGACATGTTAATTGAGCAGTAGCGAGAGAATCTTCAGGTAGAAAGAAGAGAGAAACTCTGGTCTTGTAATGAACATTTTGAAATATCAAAATAATATCCAGTGTCAATACTTCCAAAAATGTTATACCCATTTCAACAAGGTCATACTTATTCCAACAAGGCCATACCTGCTTACTCTTTCAATAATGTTACTCAGTACTTATTCAAATATATGAACGTTATGGGGGCCATTCTTATTCACACTGTTTCTAAATACTTTTTTTTTAATTGGACACTTTACTTATTTGCATTTCAAATGTCATCTCCATTCCATTTTTTCCACCTAGAACCCCTATATCCCATCTCCCTTTACCCTGATTCTATGAGGGTGATCCCCCAACCACCTACCCACTCCTGCCTCACCACTGGCATTAGGCATAGAGTGTGGAATAACCACAATACAACTCAGGAACTACATGAACTTCAGGAGGAAGTAAGACCAAAGAGTGGATGCTTCCATCCTAATTAAAACGGGGAACAAAATAATCAAGGGACGTAGATGATGGGAGGGAATTGTGAAGAAGAGAAAAGGGGGATCAGAAATAGAGGGGAAGAATCAGGTATGGGAGAAGACAGGAGAGTTGTTCAGAGGGTCAGGACATTGAACAGGGGTGTATAGCAACTGGGGGATGAGGAACTGGTGGTAAAAAACAGAAAGTCCCAGATGCCAACAAAGCAAGAGCTTCCCAGGACTCCAGAAGGATGGCATTAGCTAAAATACTCCCACAAAGGGAACGGGAAAACCTGTCGAGACTAAATATATTTTTTAAAGAGAGATAATAAAGTATTCTCTCCCTTCCTCTTTCTCTGTTTCTGTCTGTCTGTCTCTGTCTCTGTCTCTATCTCTCTCTCTGTCTCTCCCTCTCCTTTCCTTCATCTCTCTCTCCATCCCTCCCCCTCGGTTGTGTGGTGTGGTATGGTGGTGGTGGTGGTGGTGGAGATGGTGTGTGTGTGTGTGTGTGTGTGTGTGTGTGTGTTTGTGTGTGTGTGCATGTGAACACACACATGCCTGTGAAGAAATGCCATTGTGTGCATGTATAGGTCAGATGACATCAGAAGTCACTTTTATTTCTCTACAATATAGGACATAAGAGTCAAACTCAGGCTGTCAGGGTTGGCAGGAAACACTTCACCAGTTGAACCGTCTCTACTGCCCATAACATAAAGGTCTATATCTAGTTTTGTTTAGCCTATGTATAGTTTAGCTGACTATGGATTTACTTTCTTGGTGTATCGTGGCATAAAGACATTCTTCATATTTCTTTACACTTTATACTTTAGCAAGTAGTATAGTAGTGATGTTACTTTCAGAAATGTACTATGGTTATTTAAAATATTACTATTAAAGAAAAAAATAGATAAATGGTATATGAGAACTCTATCCTGACAATGTTTCTGCATATATAAAATTAATCTAAAACAAAAATTGAAGATTAAATAATTAAGCTTGAGATATTCCGTCCTTTTACGAATATTCAGTAGGGACGTATAATTTAGGAGAAATAACAGATGTTTCAAGGTTTTGTTTCATAAGGCTTCTTCTACTTTGAAAATGTTTATGCAAACTGAAACGCCCAAAATAAAAATCAGTAAAGAAAATTGTATTTGAACACTGACATTTTTATTATGAACCACACATATGTAAACAAATTAAAATAGTAACATAAATATTTATCTTGCTAATATTTAAAATATTGAGTAATGAAATATTTGTGCATATTTTACTGTCTTGAAACAGAATCTCAACAATTACCTTAGGCTGTTTTTTTAACTCAAAGGCCTCATGTCTTAGTCTTCCAAGTATGGCTGTAGCTATGAGTATTAACTACCACACCAGCAAGATTTGTTTTAGATATTTACAAGAAAAATATTAGCTGGGATATAGGTATCTGCACCGTAGAATTTGTAAGAGAAAGAAGAATAAACTATTAATAAATTAGTTTAAAATATTCAGTTTTGTTGCTAATTTCCTGAAAAGAAAAAAAAATCATGACTTATATATACCATATATCCAGGATTATGTGTATAAGCTTGTGTGTATTTGTGTGTGTGTGTCCGCACACACATGCACATGCACACACGTGTGCACGTACCTAACTTATTTCTAAACATATAGCTTACTATAACTCTTCAAAATAAAATATCAGTTAACTCACAAAATGTCATGTTTACAGGATTTTAGTTCAATTTTTAGGGTAGAAACCTAGATGTCAGAAAAGTTACTATTTTTTTTTTATATTATGAAGATAGTTATATACCCTTGAGTATGTTTGAATTTTTCCCTTTAACATAGAAATGAATAATGGTTTGAAAAGTTGGTACTCTTTTTCAAACTTTTTGTTTGATCTTCCTGAGTTTTAAATCATGCACCCAGTCCCACTTATCTCCTCATCACCTTGTATCCTGCTTCCACCATTGCAACCACCCCAACAGAATAAGAATCTCATTGTGGAATTTGTAATGTCACAGTGTATATCCCTCAGTGTGTCCTTTTATCTACACTTCTTTGTTTCCAAGTTGTTCATTTTAATGAGTCTTAAGAGGTCTCTGCCTTCTACTATACTATCAGTACTAATGCATAACTGTAACTCCTCTCAGATATCCTGTTGTTGCCCTTTGTCATGGAGATCCTGTAGTATGGGATCTGTAGGGTGGCCATTTTAATATACTTCAGCAGTTCACCAATGGGGGTCAATGTTGTGGTGGCGCAATTCAAACCCCAGGATCTGGGCCTGAGAGGGATCTGGCTAACCAGACCACCAGCTCTGCCACACTACCACCATCTGGGAGAGCTTTCCTGCCCTTCCCAAGCTTCCCTTTCCAAAGTTGCAGCCAACAACGGGCAGAAACTACTTTCATGCTACCATACCCTCAGTGCTCTCTCATTTATGCCCCTGCCATCAAAGCCAGCTTTACTGTGCTGCCCAGACAAGGTAGAGGGGTCATACTCTACAGTGCTTCAGCAGGTAAGGGATGGAGCCAGGTCTCTAATTCTCACTCCCTCTGACCATGCTCACCAGTAACCCCCCAAACCAGGGCCAACTCCCTCCCTGCTGCTCAGATGAGGTGCATGGCCTAATCTCCCAAGTGCTGCAAGAGGTGATTGGGCTCATGACCCCATCAGGGACAGCTCTCCTGCCAAGGTTGGTGAGGGCAAAAGAGAGGGAAGGGGTCTCTCCTTTGTCCAAACAACTGCACAACACACAAGAGGCAGGACCAGGTACCCATGTCCATGCCCACCAGGCAGCTGATCAGAAAGCCCCAAATCTAGGGCCAGCTCTACTCTGCTGCTCAATCAAGGAAGGCTGTCACTAGAGGAAGGTTTTGAGATCATATATGCTCATGTCTGGTCAGTGTGTAGACAGCCTCTTTTTGCTGGCTGTGGATGAAGATTTATAGCTCTTGGCTTCATCTCCGGCTCTAACAAAAGATCTTCCTGAAAACTACCATGCTTCTCGGCAAGACAATAATTAAATTAACCTCTGAAACTGTAAGTCAGCCCCAGCAACATTCTTTGCTTTATAGGAATTACTGTGTTCATAGTGTCTCTTCATAACAACAAAATCCAAATTTCGACACCTTCCATCCTTACCCTCCAATTCGTTCTCTAAATTTCTTTCTCACATTCACATTTTATTTTATACTCTATGATAATTATTAAAACGTCCAGGTAATAGTAAATAAACAGTAAATTACTAAGATTTCTTTTTGTGAATCTATTCAACATTTTATCATTTTTATCATTAATGTAACACTGTTCTTGTTCCGAATACAAATAAAATCTCAAAGAAAAATGAACTGTAATAAGAGGATATTAAACAAAGAAGTACAGATTTTCTAGGATACAATCCACAGAACTCAACAAACTTAAAAACAAGAAGGGTCCAAGTGAGAATGCTTCAATCACAGTTGTAAGGGAGAAGAAAGAAATCACACAAGGCAGAGAGAGAGAGAGAGACAGAGAGAGAGAGAGACAGAGAGAGAGAGACAGAGAGACAGAGAGACAGAGAGACAGAGAGACAGAGAGACAGAGAGACAGAGAGACAGAGAGAGAGTGAGAACTAGGTGGGAGATGGAAAGGGGAGGAAAAAATGAACACATTCATGTAAGGGAAGGCAGTAGAGAAGCTGTGAGGGTTAGCAGCTCTCCCAAGTCCACCTGCCCAGAGCATAGGAGGAACTCTGGCCAGATGTGGGCTATCCTCCCTACCCCTCCTTCCCCTGCCCTCATTAGTTTCCACATATTTGGTGCTAAATTTTCATTTTTTATTAAGTCTATGACAATCCTAGAACTGAGGTATCACAAAACTGGTTCATCCTTGTTTTCTGCAATGATCACTTTTCATACTATTAAAAGAGCTGGAGTCCTATTCATCCCTCCATGTTAAAATTAACTAGGTCCTAAGATTGCTGTGTTTACTGACTGCATGTGCTGCTGTTCCCAGTCCATGTCTCCATTCAGAGATCAAACACCCGCAGCAGCCTTATGACTTGATTAGGACAATTGAGAATCCTGAAATGGGTTACTGGGCCCAACTGGCTAATAAAGAAAAGCCACTTGGGATGTCATGGTTTCCATATTTAACGTTTGATCTGTGCCGGCTGGCTCATAACTCATGGCCTGACACCCAACAGATTCTACAACATTCATACACTAAGTAGACTTAAGGAGACTTTTTTATATGTCTGGGGAAAAGAGAACTGTGGCATATGGGGACCCAGAACAATTCTATTATGCTTTATAGGGTTGTGAAACATCGGGATGGAAGGTATCAAAGGAAGATCTTATCACAGTCACCTTACAGGGGAGGGAATCTTAAGTTCAACTTAAGTTTACCAGCCTAGGAAAGCAGGAAAAGGGCTGGGAAACTGGGAAACCTTGGGGCCTCCGATTTTATATTATTGGGGGGAAAAATCCTCAAACTCATTTTCACAATTAGGCTCCTGATAAAACCAATAATAAACCACCTGAATGTGACTGTAGGACCAAACCGAATTCTGGCAAACACTAAACCTATACCAAGAGGTCTTGCCCTGAAAAACCTATGCCAAAGTCTGTTCCCAAACCAGTGTTTGTTGACCTCCCAGTCCTTCCCCAGCAGGCTCCCCGCCCCCCCGTAGATCTGCTCTGGTCATGGATGCTAAAAACCTTTCATATTTTGACCAGTTCCCAACCAGAGCTAACCATCTTCTGCTGGCTGTGTTATTATGCCAGAAACCCTTCTTATGAAGGTGTTGGATTTATGTCTAAATATAATGAGTCCAAGAGAGACACTGCATGCATATGGTCCCAAAAAGGCAGAACCTTAACCATACAGACCATATCAGGACAGAGGACCTGCCTGGTATGTTCCTGGGAAAAGTTCCCTTGTCACATCAACATATTTGTAACCAAAATACGCCCATGGTGCATTCCAAATATGTTATTTCACCCGTACAGGCATGGTGGGCCTTTTCAACAGAGTTGACTCTGTGTGTGAATGGAGAGGTTCTTAATTCCCCTACCACAAAGGAGTTCTCTATTCTAGTCCAATTGGTGCCATGCATAACCTGTTATTCAGAGGAAATAGTGCTGAAGAATCTAATAGGGCATGTTGGGGGAGACCTCAAAAGACAGAAGAGAGAAACTATTTCCCTAATGTTGGCTATAATTTTGGGAGCAGGGCTACCTGGTGCAGGCACTGGGATAGCAGCCCTAACATTGTAAGAGAATAACTATACAGCCTTAAATTAGATACAGATCAAGACAGCCAATGCTTAGAAAAATCCATTGCACACCTAGAGTGAAATGTAGATTCCCTGGCTGAGGTAGTTGAACAGAACAGACAAGGGTTAGACTTTGTGTTCTTGCATCATGGAGGCTTGTGTGTTGATGTATTCAAAGAATGTTGGTTTTATGTAAATCATTCTGGCATCAAAGAATCACTAGCTAAGGTTAGAGAAAGCATAGAGAGGTGCCAAAGAGAACAAGAAAACTCCAAAAGCTGACATCATTCCCTATTTGATAATTCCCCACGGTTAACTACTCTCATTTCCACAATTACAGGGTCCCTTGTAATTTTTTTGTTGCTGCTCACATTTGGGCCATGCATAATTAAAAAGCTTATTCAGTATATAAAGCAGAGATTAGGGACTATTCAACTGATGGTGATGAGGTCCCAGTACAAACCAGTTAGCACAGATGATTTAGGCCTATAAAGAGCACATGATTGGCCTCTAGCGTCACCAAAAAGAGGGGAGAATGTTGTAACCCACAGATTACTAATACTAGAGAGACTTCAGTGTTGTACAGACAGAGGCTCCCATCCTCCTTTCCCCTGTCCTCCTTCCCCTGCGGCAATGCAGATAGCAAACAGATGGTTTCTGTGCTGCATCCTCCTGCAGCAGACTAGGCTGCCTCTTCCTCCCCTAGAGTTACAATGACAGGGCCCATAATGAGGACACAATCTCTCTGCCTCTGTGTGTGCAAAAACCAAAACTCCTGTTGGAAAGAACTCCAAGTACCTATCCTTGAGACCTTAGAGAAAAAGCAAGCTCAAGGGACACCATGGAAAAAGTAAAAGGTAAGCAGATGTCAGCCCACAGACAGATAAAACGGGCCATAAACTTAGTCCTTGAACAGACACTGAATACCCCCTCCCACTTCAGTACGATTACACCTTCTAGTCACCTTTTCTATAAATATTTACACAATTCCAATACTGTATATAAACCCAATGTTTTTTGGATTCAGGGTCACTTGCCAACATTCATGCAGTGAATGCTAGTTGGGTAAACCAAGGTTGAACTTGAAAATAAGACTTTTTTTGTGAGTTTCAGTAGAGTTTGCAATTCTTGGGCTCATCTGGGTTTCCTGTGGACCCAGAGCATAACATACTTTGCTATTAAGAATGAGGACATCAAAAAAAAAAAATCCAAAACCACCACCACCAACAACAACAACAACAAACAACAACAACAACAACAACAACAACAACAACAAATGAGGACATCCAGAGATTAATAGGCAAACAGATGGAACCTGAAAATACCATGCTTAGTGAGGTAACTCAGACACAAAAGAACATTCATGGTATGTATTCACTAACAAATGGATATTAGCCAAAAACCCAAAACCAAACAAAACCAAACCAAACAAACAACAACAAAAACTACAGAATACACAGGATACAGTCCACAGAACTCAAAGAGCTCAACAAGCTGAAGTACCCAAGGGAAGACGCCTCGGTCCTAATTGGGAGGGAGAAGAAATCAACCACAAGTTGGGAGCGAAGAACGAACGTGGGAGAAAAAGTGGAAAGAGGTAGAGTAGGGGATGGATTCTGATCTGGTATTGTATAAGGGAAAAAGACTGAAGCCTTGAGGGCCAGCAGAAATAAGGGAAATAGGCAAACTCGGGAAATAGGATGTTTCAAGGATACCCTATAATGCACCAGAGACCTGGGAGGTGAGAGATTCCAGCTTCTGGCTATTATAAATTAGGCTGCTATGAACATAGTGGAGCATGTGTTCTTATTACAAGTTGGAACTGAAAGACCCCCGAAAGGAGACCCTCACTCAAGCCTCGGGACAGCCGCAGACCCAAGAAGACACTGAGAACGAACTCAAAATGCTGAAGGCAAGATTTAATAAAGCAGCAGTATGAAAGCAGCACATAGACCAGAGCTCTGGGGTCGAAACTCATACACCTAGTGGTGTAGAGGAGAATCGACGACCAGCCAAATTTTTCACAGGCTTATATAGGAAAACTCAAGGGGGGAGAGCGGGGCAGGGAAAGTACAAGTTTACATAACTAAGGGGTTCTGCCAAGGGAAAAGGAGTTCTGCCAAGGGATTCTACGTAACTAAGGGTCATGTCCTATTATTTGGCAATGAATCTGGTTCATTCTGAGGTTGTTCCAGGAGGCCCTTATCTCAAAAATGTTCTTGGAACAGTCTTTAGTTGGGAGGGTTCGAACTCTAGGGTGAGGATTTCAGGAATGCATTCTGGGGTGAAGAGTTCAGGAGCGTTCTGGGAACACTCTCTAGATGGGAGGGGTCGGGCTCTGGGGTGAGGAAGAATTCAGTAATTAATTTTTTATTCTTCATTCCCCACTTCTTTTAGGAGATAGCTCTAATCTTAGAGCGAGTTTTCTCCTCCTGAAGGCCCCGATATTGTTGCCTTAGTACCATAACCTGTACTGCATTTATCCTTTCTCTAATAAAAGCTACTAACTTATTAAGGATGCAGGGGCCAAAAGTAAGCAAAAGCATAAGAGTAATCAAAGGTCCTGCTATGGTGGAGAATAGAGTGGTGAGCCAAGGGGACTTATTAAACCAGCTCTCGAACCATCCTTGTTGGCTTTTTCTTTCTCTTTTACGTATATCTAGGCGTTCTCTAAGTTTGGCCATAGAATCTTTGATTACTCCTGAATGGTCAACATAAAAACAACATTCTTCTTTTAGGGCAGCACAGAGTCCTCCTTCTTTAAGGAATAATAAGTCTAATCCCCTTCTATTCTGTAGCACCACTTCGGACAGGGAAGTTAAAGATTCTTCTAATTTGGTTATAGACTGTTCTATAGTTCTAAGATCAACATCCATAGCTGCACGTAGTTCTTCATAGTATTGGGGGGTCTTAATTAAGGCAGCGGTTCCTGTACCTACTCCAGCCGCTACTCCTAATCCTAATAGAACTGCCAAAGTTAAGGTAACGGGCTCTCTTCTCCAGCGGACCCGATGCTCAAATTTGTCTAAAAAGGAGCTATCATCATGATACAGGAGTCTAAGAATAAGCTGAACCAAAATGCAGAAATCTTTGGAACTATTAAAAACAGACATAGACACACAAGGAGTGAGACCGGTATTGCAAGCCCATACTGTGTCTAAGGGGGGCACTCGATACTGACCACTTTTGCTAGACTGGATGTTCTGGGTCTGATTACAGAGGTGCCCTTTATCCTGAGGTACCTGGCCCAAACAAAGCCCTCTTCCGGAAACTGCTGCTAGAGTCAACTTTCTGTTTTCTCCCCAAAGACATTGAGAATGATCTGAAGTGATATTATAAGTTCTGATCTGAGCTATTCCTTCATAATAAGGGGGGCTAGAGGTATAGCATAACCAGCATGATTGAGTCATATTAGGGTTAGTTCTATTTAAAGCTAAAAAAGCTCCCTGGACTAGACTGACCAGACAGTCCTTTGTACCTAGGGGTGGTGGGGAAGCCAAGGTAGGCTTTATGAGGGGAGTATTAGTCCCTAGGGAGGGTACCACTGAGTTGGGCTGTGGAGCTGGTACGGCTGGGACCTTTGGGGGAGCCGGTACGACGGGGGGCCCTGTTCTATAAGGACCTTGTTAGGCCCAACGGGTGTCACCGCCGGGTCTCTCACTGTCAGCCTGATCGTGAAAATGAACCCAGGATCTCTTGGTGGAATGTATACTCACCAACCCCACCTATTTCCTTTAAGCCAACTTAGACGGTGTTGTTTCCCTTTCTCGGTGAACTTTATAAGTAGGGGGTTGCAGCATTTACCTTTGCATGGTCCTGGGGGGCTGTTTTCAAAAGCGCACCCATTCTCTGGATATTTATAGGAGTTTCTTTCTCCTTCGTTTGACTTATCATAGTCACTTCCTCCTTTTACCGTGATTAGGTCCCAGCCAGAGGAGGGCTTCCAGTAAGCTTCCCCTGTCGTTTCACATGTCCATTTACCACAAAAGTAATCTGATGCCCCTCCACATTCTCGTTGAAGCCTTTTGCTCTGACCCTGACCAGGGTAAACATAAAATTGTGCAGCTCTAAGATTACCTCGGTAAAACTGCCCCGAACACCCATATGTGCTCCCTATCCCGTTTGGGACACACCGCTCTTCAGGGGGTGGGTTACTAAGATCGGTATGATCGGGGAGGTCCCATTTGGGGGATCCTGCCACTAACTTACAGATGTCAGGTGTGAGATCAGGCCACCAAGTCCAGAGGGGATGGACTGCAGTGGTTGCCCACACAATGTTTCCCTCCTCATTAAGCACTTCCCAAGACTGTTGAATTGGAGCATGAGGGTTATGGTTCCCTAGGCTCAGGGTGGCGCCTGCGGCGCAAACGAAGCTTAAGAGGATTGTCAGTGGCTGCCACTGTCCAATCGTCTTCATGGTTTTCTTCATCTTGACTGGCGGCCCTCTTGACGTGGGAGGCGTGGATCCAGGAGGCAATCCCGTCAACTTTTACCGCAGTAGGGGTTATCAGTAACACCAAATAGGGTCCCTTCCACCGTGGCTCGAGGCTGCCGGTTCGATGCCGTCTGACCAAGACTTTGTCTCCAACTCGGAACCCGTGGGGTACTGCGGTGGTCCCTGGGGTATAGGCTGCCTTCAGTTGGTCCCAAATCTGTGTCCTAATCACTTCTAGGGCCTTTAAATGAATAAGCAAAGAGGAGGGTAAGACAGGGTCAGAGTCGGAAACCAATGTTCCACCAGCTTCCATTAAGGGGGGAGGTCCTCCATACAGAACTTCAAAAGGAGTGAGCCCGAAACGTCCAGGGGTGTTTCGGGCTCGGAAGAGCGCAAGAGGGAGGAGAGTCACCCAGTCTTTCCCGCCGGTCTCAATGACTAATTTAGTCAAGGTCTCTTTTAAGGTCCTATTCATCCTCTCTACCTGTCCTGAGCTTTGAGTGTGGTAAGCACAGTATAATTTCCAATCGATGCCCAACTGAGTGGCCAAGCCCTGACTTACCTGGGCAACAAAGGCTGGTCCATTATCGGACCCGATTACCTTAGGGATTCCAAATCTTGGCAGGATTTCTTCAAGGATCTTCTTGGCCACAATCTGGGCAGTCTCAGTTTTAGTGGGAAACGCCTCAACCCATCCTGAAAAAGTGTCTACAAATACTAACAGATACTTGTTACCATACATTCCAGGTTTAACTTCAGTAAAATCTACCTCCCAATACACTCCAGTACGGTCTCCCCGTTGTCTCTTTCCAGGTTCTTTGTAGGCTCTAGTCGCATTAGTGAATGCACATGGTTTGCAGGAGTCTATAATCTTTGGAGCCACTGACTTCAGGTTGGAGACTTGGTATCGGGAATTTTTAATTAGTCTCATCATTTTTTCAACTCCCAGGTGGGTGAATTGGTGTAGTCCTTTCACAAATTTTATTCCTTCTTCAGGAGTCAATTCTATTTTCCCTTCGAAAAAGTATGGGAGGGGATCACTGGTCCACAATAGCTCTTTTATGTTATACCTCTCATCCTCAGGGCTTTTGGGCGGATCACCTTTTTCAGTTAAGATCATGGCCCCTTGAGCAACTTGTTTTGCCACTGAGTCTGCCATTCGGTTGCCCTTGGCCACCAAGTCTTCTCCTCTTTGGTGGCCGGGGCAGTGGATGATGGCTACCTTCTTAGGTGCATGTATGGCTTCCAACAGGGCCAGAATTTCTTCTTTGTTTTTAATGTCTTTACCAGCCGAGGTCAATAGCCCTCGCTGCCTGTAGATGGCCCCATGGATGTGTGCGGTAGCAAAAGCATAGCGGCTGTCAGTGTAGATGTTAACGATTTTACCTTTAGCCTCTCGGAGGGCTTGTATAAGCGCTATAAGTTCAGCCTTTTGTGCCGACGTTCCTTCAGGCAAAGCGCTTGCCCAAGTTACCTTTTTCCCGTCCACCACCGCAGCTCCAGCCTTTCGCTTCCCCTCTATCAGGAAACTGCCGCCGTCCGTATACCAACTGGGAGCTCCAGGCCAGGGTTGGTCAGTCAGGTCTCTTCTGGTCCCAGTTTCTTCAGCGAGGATGTCTGTACATTGATGTACTGGGACGGAATCATTTGTTAGAGGGAGAAGGGTAGCTGGGTTGAGGATGGCAGGGGGCGCAAAGGTTACATGCTCATTTAGCAGCAGGCTCTGATAGTGTGTCATTCGGGCATTTGTCATCCATCTGTCAGGTGGCTGCCGCACAATACTTTCCAAGGCATGAGGGGCTACAACAGTCACCTGTTGTCCCATTGTCAATTTGTCAGCATCTTTAATCAGCAGGGCCACTGCCGCAATAGCTTTCAGGCATGTGGGCCATCCACTAGCAACGGGATCTAATTTCTTTGACAAATAGGCTACAGGTCTCTTCCAGGGTCCCAGTGCTTGTGTCAACACTCCCCTGGCTACGCCCGCTCTCTCGTCCACATATAGGACAAAAGGCTTAGTCAAGTCAGGTAATGTTAGCGCGGGGGCAGTCATTAGAGACGATTTGATAGCCTCAAAAGCTCTTTGGTGCTCTTCTTTCCACTCAAAAGGAAACACTTCCTTAGTCAAAGGATATAGAGGTGCCGCTAGGGTTGCAAAGCCTGGAATCCAGAGTCTACAAAAGCCAGCAGTCCCCAGAAACTCACGTACCTGCCGTGGAGTAGTTGGCGATGGGATCATCATAACAGTCTTCTTCCGGGCCTCTGTGAGCCATCTTTTACCCCCTCGGAAGGTATACCCCAGGTAGGTTACCTCAGTTTGACAAATTTGTGCCTTTTTAGCCGAAACTCGATACCCCAAGTCACTCAGTTCTGCGAGGAGCCTCTCAGTGCCCTGCTGACACAGCTCCTTCGAGGCTGCCGCGACCAAGAGATCATCCACATATTGTAGTAGGGTAAGCTGAGGGTTTCAAGCGCGAAAAGGCGCGAGATCCCGATGGAGGGCCTCGTCAAACAGGGTGGGGGAATTTTTGAACCCCTGTGGTAGCCTAGTCCAGGTTAGTTGACCAGTCTGTCCGCCTTCTGGGTCCCTCCATTCAAAGGCAAACAGGAGCTGACTCTTAGGGTGCAAGCGCAGGCAAAAGAAGGCATCTTTTAAGTCTAGGACTGTATACCATGTTCTCTCAGGTGGGAGAGAGCTTAATAAATTGTACGGGTTCGGGACTGTGGGGTGAATGTCCAGGACCCTTTTGTTAACTTCCCGGAGGTCTTGCACCGGGCGATAGTCATTAGTCCCTGGTTTTCGAACAGGCAGAAGTGGTGTATTCCAGGGGGACTGACAGGCCACTAAAACTCCTTGGTCTAGCAACCTCTGGATATGAGGCCGGATGCCCTCCCTAGCTTCCTTGCTCATGGGGTATTGTCTTACCGAGATGGGGGTGGCATCAGCTTTAAGTTCTACCACAACCGGAGGCACTTGTTTAGCCAACCCCATTCCTGCTTGTTCTGCCCAGACATTGGGGAATGCAGTTAGCCAGCCTGAAGAGACTGCATTTTTGGGTTGCTCTTCATGCAACCGATACTCTTCCTCTGTGTTGAGGACAAGGCAGGCAACGGGGGCTTTTCCCCAGCTTACTTGTGGGCCTTCTGAAGTAAATTGGATTTGAGCCTTTAGTTTGGTTAGCAGATCGCACCCCAAGAGGGGAGCAGGACACTCAGGTATCACCAGGAAGGAATGGGTCACTATGTTCTTGTTTATCTGTAGGGCTCGTTCGGTCGTCCAGGGGTAAAATTTACTACCAGTGGCTCCAATCACCATGGTCTTTTTAGAGCCTAGCTTGCCTAGGGGGCTAGTGAGTACTGAATGCTCTGCTCCGGTGTCTATCAGGAAGTTGACGGGAGTCCCCTCCACGGACAAAGTTACCCTAGGCTCAGGGAGGAGGTCTGAGCCCCGACTTCCCTAATCCTCTTCTAGGGTCAGGACCTTGGATCGCTCCCGTTTTTTAGGGCAATCTCTAGCCCAGTGTCCTTTCTCTTTGCAATAGGCGCATTGGTCTTTTTCCAGTGGTATCTTTCTGCCACCTGGCGGTTTCACTGCCCTGTTGCCCAGGAGCCCTGTTTTACCTTTTCCTGACTGTCTATCATTCACAACTGCGGCCAAAATTTTACTCAAATTTCTCTCCTGACGGCGATCCCGTCTATTTTCCCTCTCCTCTATTTCTTTCTTCTCTCTCTCCTGCCTCTCCTCTTCTGTTTCCCTCTTATGATAGACTTTCTCTGCTTCTTTTACTAAATCTTGGAGCGTATGATCTTGGAGCCCCTCCAGCCTTTGCAGCTTTTTCTTAATGTCGGGAGAGGACTGACCAATGAAGGCCATGGCTACAGCGGCTCTCTGCCCCTCTGACAAGGGGTCAAAAGGGGTGTACCTCCTATATGCCTCCATTAGACACTCAAGGAAGACTGAGGGTGGTTCAGTCTGCCCCTGCAAGACCTCTCTTACCTTAGCCAAATTGGTGGGCCGTCTAGCGGCTCCTCTGAGACCTGCCACTAGAGTCCGGCGATAGACAAGGAGGCGTCCCCTACCTTCCGCGGTGTTGTAGTCCCAGTTGGGGCGGTTCAAGGGGAAAGCCTCGTCCACGAGGTTAGGGAGGGCAGTGGGTGTGCCGTCCTCTCCCAGAACATTTTTTCTCGCCTCCATCAGGATTCTTTCTCTTTCTTCTGTGATAAAAAGAACCTGCAAAAGCTGCTGACAATCATCCCAAGTGGGTTGATGGGAGAACATAAGTGACTCAAGAAGCCCAGTAAGCCCAGAGGGGTTCTCTGAGAAAGGAGGGTGGTTAGTTTTCCAATTATATAAATCAGTAGAGGAAAAAGGCCAGTATTATAAAGGAATGAGATCATTGGGTCCTGGCGCTGGCCCTCCCACATGTGCTCTAAGTGGTAAGGCAACTGTTGAATCCGGCCCCCCTTCTTCCCAGGGGCTTCGGCCTCGTCGGCTCCGAGTCCCCCCCGCCGGTCCCTGTGCCCCTCTCGCTATTGGTCCCTGTGGTGGGGCGGCTGCAGGTGGCTGCTGGGGCAGTGGATAAGGGGGAGGTTGGGAGTCCATCCAGAGGAGGTCGTCAATCTCTGGATAAATCTTGGGGGGAGCTGACGGGCTGGACTTTCCGGCTGCATCAGACTGAGCAACCGCAACCGTCATTTTCGAAGAATTTGGGGTCCAAGGCTTGACCCACGGAGGTGGGAATTGGACGAGATTCTGCCAGGTCACAATGTCGGGGATCTGATCAGGGTGACCCCCTTCCTCCTGAAAAACAATTTGCCTGACGGCGGCAGTTAGTGACAAGTCAAAAGCACCTTCTGGTGGCCAGCCCACTCCAAATGTCGGCCACTCGGAGGTGCAAAAGGTCTGCCACGGACCCTTTCTGACCTCCACCGACTGGTTGTGGGCTCTGACCCGCACCTCCTTCCAATGCTCCAGAGTTAGAGAAAGGGGAGTGGACACAGATTGTCCCATTTCCAGAATAATAGTAGACACAACAAGAGTGAACACGAGACTAAGACAAAAAAGAAACCAAAAGCGGCGGCGACTTCGCGTCGACCACAAGCAACTCAGAGAATCAGATGGCCTTTCTAAGGCCGGCCGATTGAGACCCTCTGCACGAGGTGGGACTCGAACTCACGATCTCGCAACCAAAGATGGTCTCTTGGCCTCCAAAGGGGTCACCAGGCGTCCCTGGTCCTCCCCTGTTCCTCCTGGTACGTCTCCCAGGGTAAACGGACTGTGGACACCTGGACACGTCTATCCTTATCCACCCTGCGTTCCCTCTCGGAGCGCAGTCTCACTGAGCGTCCGCAAAACCGAAACTGCGATCGCACCAAACTTAGAAACAGAACACAGACACCAGACCAAGACAGGTCAAAAAATCTTACCTTAAAGTGGGTCTAGGGTCTCTGGGTGATCGCGCTGATCCCGGACGAGCCCCCAAATGAAAGACCCCCGAAAGGAGACCCTCACTCAAGCCTCGGGACAGCCGCGGACCCGAGAAGACACTGAGACCGAACTCAAAATGTTGAAGGCAAGATTTAATAGAGCAGCAGCATGAAAGCAGCACATAGACCAGAGCTCTGGGGTCGAAACTCATACACCTAGTGGTGTAGAGGAGAATCGACGATAAGCCAAATTTTTCACAGGCTTATATAGGAAAACTCAAGGGGGGAGAGCGGGGCAGGGAAAGTACAAGATTATGTAACTAAGGGGTTCTGCCAAGGGACAAGGGGTTCTGCCAAGGTATTCTACGTAACTAAGGGGTCATGTCCTATTATTTGGCAATGTATCTGGTTCATTCTGAGGTTGTTCCAGGAGGCCCTTATCTCAAAAATGTTCTTGGAACAGTTTTTATTTGGGAGGGTTCGAACTCTAGGGTGAGGAGTTCAGGAATGCATTCTGGGGTGAGGAGTTCAGGAGCATTCTGGGAACACTCTCTAGATGGGAGGGGTCGGGCTCTGGGGTGAGGAAGAGTTCAGTAATTAATTTTTTATTCTTCAGAACATCTTCTGGGTATATGCCCAGGAGTGGTATTCCTGGATCTTCCTGTATTACTATGTCCAATTTTCTGTGGAACCACAACACTGATTTTCAGAGTGGTTGTATCAAATTGTAATCTCACCAATAATGGAGGAGTGTTCCTCATTCTCCATTCCCCACCAGCATCTACTGTCACCTGAATTTTTGATCTTAGCCATTCTGAATGGTGTGAGGTGGATGGAATCTCAAGGTTGTTTTGATTTGTATCTCTCTGATGATTAAGGATGTTGAACATCTTTTTGCTTCTCGTACATTCTGAATTCCTCAGTTGAGAATTTTTTGTTTAGCACTGTACCCCATTTTTAATAGGGTTATTTGATTCTTTGGAATTCATCTTCCTGAGTTCTTTATGTATATTGGATATTAGTCTCATATATGATCTAGGATAGATAAAGATCCTTTCCCAATCTATTGGTGGTCTTTTGTGTTATTGACAGTGTCTTTTTCCTTACAGAAGCTTTGCAATTTTCTGAGGTCCGGTTTGTAGATACTTGATCTTACAGCACAAGCCGTTGCTCTTCTGTTCAAGAATTTTCCCCCTGTGCCCATATCTTAATGGCTTTAATCCACTGTCTTCTCTATATGTTTCAGTGTCTCTGGTTTTATATGGAGTTCTTTGATCCACTTAGACTTGTGTTTCTTTTTCTTTCTTTTCTTGATATATTGGATTTTTTCCTAAAATTCATTATAGAACAATATGTGAAATGTTTGTAAAAAACATTCCTAAATGTTCCATAACCTTCCCAAACACTGTCTCCAGCTGGAGACCAACTGTTTAAATATATTAGACTACTCAAAATATTATATATTCAAATCATAATAAGACTGAAGCTATGGTGACAGCTAGAGGCATAAATTGCTTCTGAGTAAAATTTTCACACTAAATGGACAACTTTGACCATAGAACAGGCACTGAGTTAACATGTCAGTTGTGGGCATAAATATATCACCTCCTGTTTAAACGTGTACACTGTGTTTAAACTGTAAGATAGACTTTGCAACACCTATTCCCTTGTTTGTCTTCCCAATATTTTATTATTGAATAAAGCTTATTTGTCTGAATTTTATTACTTGTCTATTTGGTTGTTATATAGGAGATAGGTTGCCAGGCATATTACTTCTATGACTTCTACCTTTGTCATTGCTAGTCTTAGTTGTTAACTTTACTGAATATTGAATTAACTAAAAGTGAAAAGCACTGGATATAAGTGATTTTTGGTTCATTTCCTCATTTGAGGTCTAAAAACCTATCCTCACTCTGGGACACATATTCTTGTGCTAGCCTATGTAAAGCAGGTAGAAGACCCATTTGGTTTTTGCCTGCTTGTCTTCATTCTCACAGGTATGCTTGTTCTTTTGAAGGTTTCAGAGTATATTTCTTTGAGAGCCCAACATACACTGAAGAACATCTGGGAAATTCAGTCTTGTGGACAGAAGATCTATTGGATTCCTTGACTTTCTTTCTATAGACATCTATTTTTAAATACCTGGGCTGGACCACAGTGTATAAGTCCCTCTACAAACACACACACACACACACACACACACACACACACACACACACACACACACACACACAAATAATTATTTCAGTTTTTTCTTTAAAGAATTTTGACTACCATACCTAAAATATTTAAAATTAAATTTATCTTCCTATATCCAATTACTTTCATGCTCCTGTTTTGAAGATATTCTAAACTATGTCATACTATCCATTTTACTAATTATTTTATTTATTTGTATTTCAAATGTGATCCTCTTCAGCATACTCCCTCCATGAGGAACCTACCACACTTCCGTCCTCTCTCTAAAAGTTTACTCTCCCACCCACATCTCTAGAATTCCCCTTTTCTGGGGACATAAAGCTTCCACAGGACAAGCACACATCCTCATCGC
Organism: Mus musculus; assembly: GCF_000001635.26. NCBI lineage: Eukaryota > Metazoa > Chordata > Mammalia > Rodentia > Muridae > Mus > Mus musculus. Next base: position 30,247,260 of record NC_000087.7, on the reverse strand, counting down.
ACTGAGGCCAGACAATGCTATCCTCTGCTACATATGTATAGTAGCGGTTATGGACTAGTACATGTATGCTTTTTGGTTGGTTGCTTAGTACCTGAGAATTCTGGAAATCTAGTTTTTTCATGGTGTTGTTCTTCCTATAGGGTTGTAATTCCCTTCAGTTCCTTCAGTCTTTGATCAAACTCTTCCATAGGGTTCCTGGGTTTAGACCAATGGATGGCTGTAAATATCTGCATCTGTCTCAGTCAGTTGATGGCATAGCCTCTTTTAGGACAGTCATGCCATGTTCCTGTCTGAAAGCATATCTTGATCAATTAACAAATGGGACCTTCTGAAACTGAAAAGGTTCTGTAAGGCAAAGGACACTGTCAATAGGACAAAATGGCAACCTAGTAATGGAGAAAAGATCTTTACTAACCCTACATCTGATCGAGGGCTAATATTCAAAATATACAAAGAATTCAAGAAGCTAGACACCAAAAAAAAAAAAACACATTCTAATGAAAAAATGAGCTCTAGAGCTAAACAAAATTCTCAATTTAGGAATCTCAAAAGCCTGAGAAGCAACTAAAGAAATGTTCAACATCCTCATTTATAGTGAAATACAAATCAAAACCACGCTGAGATTCCATCCTAAACCAATCAGAATGGTTGAGACCAAAATGTCAGGTGAAAATAGCTGCTAGAGCAAATGTAGATAAAAAAGAACACTTTATCTTTGCTAGTGGGATTGCAAAGTGTTTTCCAGATTCTATAATCTGGAAAATATTCTGGCATTTCTTCACAAAATGGGAAATAAGTCTATCTGAATGTTCATATATACAACTTCTGGGCATATACCCCCAAAATGCTCTACCATATCATGAGTAAACCTTCAGTGTTTACAGCAGCCTTAATTATAATAGTGGGGGTTCAGGGACTATGCCGAACTTAGGAAATTAATCTGAACAGGTAAGAGAGTGCACCACAGAACCGGACAGCTTCTGGGACAGGCCAAGCCACAGAACCGCTGAGGCAGCACCCTTTTCGGGCCATAGAAAGCCAGCCAGCCTCCCAACCAAAGGACAGGTATCTGCCTGGTTCGGAAGGCCTCAGCCTCAGGAGCAGCGGATGCCACCTTGGTTCTATGACGCCACCGAACTTAGCAACTTAGTCTGCACAGGTGAGAGTGTGCACCAAAGAAGCTGACAGCTTCTGGGACCTGTCAAGCAACACAGCTTCTGGAAAAGGTCCTGTTTTGGGCCCACTTCTTCAGCCAGGAGAGGTCCAAACACAAGATAATCTTTGCACCTTCCCTGTAGGAGGAGAGCTTGCCAGCAGAGAGAGCTCTGAGCACTGAAACTCAGATGAGAGAGTCTGTCTCCCAGGTCTGCTGATAGACGGTAACAGAATCACCAGAAGAACAATCTCTAAACAGAGTCAACTATAACAACTAACTCCAGAGATTACCAAATGGTGAAAGGTAAATGTAGGAATTTTACTAACAGGAACCAAGACCACTCACCATCATCAGAACCCAGCACTCCCACTTCGCCTAGTCCAGGGCACCCCTACACATCCGAAAACCTAGACGCAGATTTAAAAGCATATCTCATGATGATGGTAGAGGACATCAAGAAAGACTTTAATAACTCACTTAAAGAAATACAGGATAACACTGCTAAAGAGTTACAAGTCCTTAAAGAAAAACAGGAAAACGCAATCAAACAGGTAGAAGTCCTTACAGAAAAAGAGGAAAACATATCCAAACAGGTGATGGAAATGAACAAAACCATACTAGACCTAAAAAGGGAAGTAGACACAATAAAGAAAACTCAAAGTGAGGCAACACTGGAGATAGAAACCCTAGGAAAGAAAAAAAGAACCATAGATTTGAGCATCAGCAACAGAATACAAGAGATGGAAGAGAGAATCTCAGGTGCAAAAGATCCCATAGAGAACATCGGCACAACAATCAAAGAAAATGGAAAATGCAAAAAGATCCTAACTCAAAATATCCAGGAAATCGAGGACACAATGAGAAGACCAAACCTATGGATAATAGGGGTGGATCAGAATGAAGATTTTCAACTCAAAGGACCAGCAAATATCTTCAACAAAATTATTGAAAAAAACTTCCCAAATCTAAAGAAAGAGATGCCCATGAACATACAAGACGCATACAGAGCTCCAAATAGACTGGACCAGAAAAGAAATTCCTCCCTACACATAATAATCAGAACAACAAATGCACTAAATAAAGATAGAATACTAAAAGCAGTAAGGGAAAAAGGTCAAGTAACTTATAAAGGCAAGTCAAACAGAATTACACCAGATTTTTCACCAGAGACTATGAAAGCCAGAAGAGCCTAGACAGATGTTATACAGCCATTAAGAGAACACAAATTACAGCCACGGCTACCATACCCAGCCAAACTCTCCATTACCATAGATGGAGAAACAAAAGTATTCCATGACAAAAACAAATTCACATATTACCTTTCCACAAATCCAGCCCTTCAAAGGATAATAACAGAAAAAAAATACAAAGAAGGGAATCTTGCCCTAGAAAGAACAAGAAGATAATCCCTCAACAAACCTAAAAGAAGACAGCCACAAAAACAGAATGCCAACTATAACAACAAAAATAAGAGGAACCAACAATTACTTTTCCTTAATATCTCTTAATTTCAATGGTCTCAACTCCCCAATAAAAAGATATAGACTAACAAACTGGCTACACAAACAAGACCCAGCATTTTGCTGATTAAAGGAAACACATCTCAGAGAAAAAGATAGACACTACCTCAGAATGAAAGGCTGGAAAACAATTTCACAAGCAAATGGTATGAAGAAACAACCTGGACTAGCCACCCTAACATCTGATAAGATTGACTTACAACCCAAAGTCATCAAAAAATACAAGGAGGGTCACTTCATTTTCATCAAAGGTAAAATCCTCCAAGAGGAACTATCAATTCTGAATATCTATGCTCCAAATACAAGGGCAGCCACATTCATTAAAGAAACTTTAGTAAAGCTCAAAGCACACATTGCACCTCACACAATAATTGTGGGAGACTTCAGCACACTACTTTCACCAATGGACAGATCAAGGAAACAGAAAATAAACAGGGACACAGTGAAACTAACTGAAGTTATGAAACAAATGGATCTAACAGATATCTACAGAACATTTTATCCTAAAACAAAAGGATATACCTTCTTCTCAGCACCTCATGGTACCTTCTCCAAAATTGACCACATAATAGATCACAAAACAGGCCTCAACAGATACAAACGTATTGAAATTGTCCCATGCATCCTATCAGATCACCATGCACTAAGGCTGATCTTCAACAACAAAATAAATAATAGAAAGCCAACATTCACGTGGAAACTGAACAACACTCTTCTCAATGATATCTTGGTCAAGGAAGGAATAAAGAAAGAAATTAAGGACTTCTTAGAGTTCAATGAAAATGAAGCCACCTCATACCCAAACTTATGGGACACAATGAAAGCATTTGTAAGAAAAAAACTTATAGCTCTGAGTGCCTCCAAAAGGAAACTAGAGAGAGCATACATTAGCAGCTTGACAACACTCCTAAAATCTCTAGAACAAAAGAAAGCAAATTCACCCAAGAGGAGTACACGGCAGGAAATACTGAAACTCAGGGGCAAATCAACCAAGTAGAAACAAGAATAACTACTCAGAGAATCAACCAATTGAGGAGCTGGTTAATTGAGAAAATCAACAAGATAGACAAACCCTTAGCCAGACTCACTAGAGGGCACAGGGAAAGCATTCTAATTATTAAAATCTGAAATGAAAAGGGAGACATAACAACAGATCCTGAAGAAATCCAAAAAACCATCAGTTCCTTCTACAAAAGGATATACTCAAAAAAAACTGGAGAACCTGGAAGAAATGGAGAAGTGTCTAGACTGATACCAGGTACCAAAGTTGAATCAAGATCAGGTTAATGATCTAAACAGCCCGATATCCCCCAAAGAAATAAAATCAGTCCTTAATAGTCTCCCAACCAAAGAAAGCCCAGGACGAGATGGGTTTCGTGCAGAGTTCTATCAGACCTTCAAAGAAGATCTACTCCCAGTTCTGCACAAACTATTCCACAAAATAGAAACAGAAGGTACTCTACCCAACTCATTCTATGAAGCCACAATTACTCTGATACCTAAACCACAAAAGACCCCACAAAGATAGAGAACTTCAGACCAATATCACTTATGAATTTTGATGCAAAAATCCTCAATAAAGTTCTTGCTAACCAAATCCAAGAACACATCAAAACAATCATCCATCCTGACCAAGTAGGTTTCATCCCAGGGACGCAGGGATGGTTCAATATACGGAAATCCATCAATGTAATCCAGTATATAACAAACTTAAAAACGAAAACCACATGATCATCTCGTTAGAAGCTGCGAACGCATTTGACAAAATCCAACACCCATTCATGATAAAAGTCTTGGAAAGATCAGGAATTCAAAGCCCATACCTAAATATGATAAAAACAATCTACAGCAAACCAGTAGCCAGCATCAAAGTAAATGGTGAAAAGCTTGAAGCAATCCCACTAAAATTAGGGACTAGACAAGGCTGTCCACTCTCTCCCTACCTATTCAACATTGTACCTGAAATCCTAGCCAGAGCAATTAGACAACAAAAGGAGATCAAGGTGATACAAATTGGAAAGGAAGAAGTCAAAATAGCACTTTTTGCAGATGATATGATAATATGTATACGTGACCCTAAAAATTCCACCAGAGACCCCCTAAGCCTGATAAACAGCTTCAGTGATGTAGCTGGATATAAAATTAACTCAAACAAGTCAATGACCTTTCTCTTCACAAAGGACAAACAGGCTGAGGAAGAAATTAGAGAAACAACACCCTTCTCAATAGCCACAAACAATATAAAATACCTAGGCATGACTCTAAGGAAGTAAAAGATCTGTATGACAAGAACTTCATGCCTCTGAAGAAAGAAATTAAAGAAGATCTCAGAAGATGGAAAGATCTCCCATGCTCATGGATTGGCAGGATAAATATAGTAAAAATGGCTATCTTGCAAAAACAATCTACAGATTCAATGCAATCCCCATCAAAATTCCAACTCAACAAATTAGAAAGAGCAATCAGCAGATTCATCTGGAATAACAAAAAACCTAGGATAACAAAAAATCTTCTCAAGGATAAAAGAACATCTAGTGGAGTCACCATGCCAAACCTAAAGCTGTACTACAGAGCAATTGTGATAAAAACTGCATGGAACTGGTATAGTGACAGACAAGTAGACCAATGGAACAGAATTGAAGACCCAGAGATGAACCCACACACCTATGGTCACTTGATCTTTGACAAGGAATCTAAAACCATCCAGTGGAAAAAAGACAGCATTTTCAACAATTGGTGCTGGCACAACTGGCTATTATCATGTTGAAGATTGCGAATTGATACATTCCTATCTCCTTGTACTAAGGTCAAATCTAATTGGATTAAAGAACTCCACATAAAACCAGAGACACTGATACTAATAGAGGAGAAAGTAAGGAAAAGCCTCGAAGATATGGGTACAGGGGAAAAATTCCGGAATAGAACAGCAATGGCTTGTGCTGTAAGATCCAGAATCGATAAATGGGACCTCATAAAATTGCAAAGCTTCTGCAAGGCAAAAGTTGCCTTCAATATTACAAATAGACCACAAACAGATTGGGAAATGATGTTTACCTATCCCAAATCGGTAAGGGGACTAATATCCAATACATATAAAGAACTAAAGAAGATAGACTCCATATATTCATATAACCCCACTAAAAATGGGGCTCAGAACTGAACAAAGAATATGCCCCAGTACAAGGGAACGCCAGGGCCAAAAAGGAGGAGTGGGTGGATAGGGAGTTGGGTTTGGTGGCTATGGGGGACTTTTGGTATAGCATTGGAAATGTAAATGAGCTAAATACATAATAAAAAATGGAAAAGAAAAAAAAAAGAAAAATATATATCATAAAATTCTAAAATATAAAACCTAAGGTTGCTCTTTAAGTCCTTGAAAAATAAAATAAAAACAAAAGTTATAGTAAGAAATAATAAAATCAAAGGCAGACATGAATGTGAACTAGAGCACAGAATAAGGCAACTCAAACAAAAAATACATTCTTTTAAAAGCTTAAAATAATAAAATCAAATAAAAAGGGTAAAATACAAAAGAGGGTGGTGATTGGGAGATGCTAGATATACAAATGACATGAGAAAGAGAGACCAAGAGAGAAGAAAAAAGGATTTTGGAGCTCTCCCAGGAACAGAAGGAAATTTGGAGATGTACTGCTTTCTCTTTGTCCAATACAGGAGACATCCATAATTCTGGTTACATCAAGTTCTCTACCCTCTCTGTATTGTCTGTGTTTGATGCACCAGTCTGTCCATGTGTCAATTCGTGTCTGTTTTTGTTTTGTTGTCTGAACAACTGTTGTTCTGTCTCATGTTGAATAAAAATAGTTAAAACTTAAAAAAAAAAAAAAGATTTCTCACCAGAGGAATACCAAAAGGCAGAGAAGCACCTGAAAAAATGTTCAACATCCTTAATCTTCAGGGAAATGCAAATCAAAACAACGCTGAGATTCCACCTTCACACCAGTCAGAATGGCTAAGATGAAAAATTTAGGTGACAGCAGATGCTGGTGAGGATGTGGAGAAAGGAACACTCCTACATTGTTTGTGGGATTGCAAGCTTGTACAACCACTCTGGAAATCAGTCTGGCAGTTCCTCAGAAAATTGGACATAGTACTACCAGAGGATCCCGCAATACCTCTTCTGAGCATATATCCAGAAGATGCCCCAACCGGTAAGAAGGACACATGCTCCACTATGTTCATAGCAGCCTTATTTATAACAGCCAGAAGCTGGAAAGAACCCAGATGCCCCTCAACAGAGGAATGGATACAAAAAATTTGGTACATTTACACAATGGAGTACTACACAGGTATTAAAGAGAATGAATTTATGAAATTCCTAACCAAATGGATGGACCTGGAGGGCATCATCCTGAGTGAGGTAACCCAATCACAAAGGAACTCTCACAATATGTACTAACTGATAAGTGGATATTAGCCCAGAAACTTAGGATACTCAAGATATAAGATACAATTTGCTAAACACATTAAACTCAAGAGAACGAAGACCAAAGTGTGGACGCTTTGCCCCTTCTTAGAATAGGAAACGAAACACCCATTGAAGAAGTTACAGAGACAAAACTTGGAAGTGTGACGAAAGGATGGACCATCTAGTGATTGCCATATCCAGAGATCCATCCCATGATCAGCTTCCATATGCTGACACCATTGCATACATTAGCAAGATTGTGCTGAAAGGACATGGGTATAGCTGTCTCTTGTGAGACTACGCCAGGGACTAGCCAACACAGAAGTGGATGCTCACAGTCAGATATTGAACGGGCCACAGGGCCCCCAATGGAGGAACTATAGAAAACACCCAAGGAACTAAAGGGAACTGCATCCCTATAGGAACTAAGCAGTACCACGGAGCTCTTGTCTCTTGCTGCACATGTATTAAAAGATGACCTAGTCGGCCATCACTGCAAAGAGAGGCCAATTGGACTTGCAAACTTTATATGCCGTAGTACAGGGGAACGCCAGGGCCAAAAAGGGGCTGTGGGTGGGTAAGTGAGTGAGGGGGGGGCTTCGTATGGGGGACTTTTGGTATAGCATTGGAAATGTAAATGATCTGAATACCTAATTAAAAATAAAAAAAAAAAAAGAACTGACCATAAATTTCACCAAAGGAGCAGGTTGTAATTTTAAGAAATAAAAACAAGTGGTTGTACCATTAAACAAAGAAAAAAAAATTATAATAGCTGAATGCTGGAAATAACCCAGATTCCCTTCAATGAAAATTATATACAGAAATGTGGTACATTTACCCAGTGAAAGACTACTCAAGAGGCAGGCAGATTTCTGAGTTCAAGGGCAGCCTGGTCTACAGAGTGATTTCCAGGACATCCAGGGCCATACAGGGATATCCTATCCCGAAAAAACAAAAACAAAAAACAAAAAAACAAAAAAACAAAACAAAACAAAAAAAAGACCACTCAGCTATTCAAAATAAGGATATCAGTTTTTTGTTTTGTTTTTGTTATTCTTTCTAGGAAAATGCATGGAAATAGAAAATATCATCCTGAGTGAAGTAACCCAGACACCAAAGGAGATATGTATGAATATATGGTATGTACTCACTGATAAGTGTATATTACCCAAAAAGTTCAGAATATCCATGAAGAATTCACAGACCATATGAAGCTTAAGAAGAGGGAAAGCCCAAATTTGAATGCTTCAATCTCCAATCTCACTTAGAACATGGAACAACATAATCATTGGAGGCAGAGGTATGGAGGGACATGTGTGAAACAGGGGAGGTGGAGGGAAGAAAAGAAGGCAATATCTGGTATGAGGGAGACAGGAAAGAAGCCCTGAGGGCCAAGAGAATGAATAGAAATATCTAGTAGTGTGATGTGGGGAATGGGAAGAACCACTACTAAATCCCAGACAGCATGGTTGTGGGAGCCTCTCAGGACCCAATGAGGATGACATTAGACGAAATGCCCAACAGCAGTGTGATAGAACCTGAAGAGACCCTTTCAAGTACAAAGTAAAATGGTTCTATTTGAATATATTGAAACGTTCATATAATTTTTGCCCTTAGATATGCATAGGTATTCTATTATATTATTTCATGTGTGGCAAATTATGATTATGATGGCATATCTCTGATGTAGATCCAATTTGATTATGGTGATTTTTTTAATGCAGTATGAAACTTTTTTCTACTAAGTTTGCAAACCTGGAAACCACTATTGAAAGGAGAGAAACAGCTTCTGAAAGTTGTCCCATGACCTGCACGTTCATGATGTGACGTATGCAACCACAGAAATGAAAGTATATACAGAGAAACACAATGTAGTTATATTTACAAAAGAAATTCTGTAGTCTGGTAGAACTCATTGTTAAATCCATCTAGTCCTGGACTTTTATGGTACTTTCCCTGCCATGATACCATTACCACATTTCAAGAACATGAGTTCTTATATTGGTTTTCTTTTATCCCCTTAATTTAAATATGTAGGTAATATATTCCTATAATTTTTTTTTCAGTTTCTTCAAGATTTTATACTTTTTGTATTATTATTTGAGAATATTATCTTATGTTTCATTGAATTTCTTTGGTATATGTTGGACTATATATGGTTTTGTTGACTTCTGTACTGTACTGTCCTTAGCAATAAACTGCCATCTAGTAGTATCATTTCTACCCCTGAGAATAGAACTACCAACCACCATGTCTTCCATAGTCCACATTTAAATTTTCTACAAAGTTTGTGACATGTTCACTCCTCTAAGTTATAGATTATTTTACTCAAACTTTCTGCATAAGGTTACTCCAGAGACTCAGAATTACAATTCCTATGATTTTTGAATCTGCACTGTAGCTCAATCTGTAAAGAAGAAGAAAAAAAAAAAAACACATCTCAAGATGGACTCAGGTTGAGCATCCAGAGAAATGTAAATGATGTAATGGATTTTTCTCTTCTTTAAGAGAGAATCTATGAGATGAAAATATCTTTGTAACTGATTCAAACAGTAAGAGATTGCATTTCTGGCTCAGACTACATGTTTATGTGTGTATGTGTATAAATATATATAATGAATTTTGTTATGCTTGAGGTGTGCAGTTTACTTCTAACTTGTATTATCCATGTGATTTTTCTTAAAGGTGAAATTCTGGTATTTATATTCATTGTTCATAATAAAGGGTGGAATTTTTTAAATATCATATTTGCACTTCTGAGCACATGCTGAATTTACACTGTTGCTTTTCTTAGATTTGCCATATGTGTTATTTTGACTTTGTTTTTTACCTGTCTGACTTCTAGAGATGAATATTAATTATCTATATTGTTTCCCAAGTTTTCCTGACTCTAAGCCTAATATAGATATAATATTTCTATATTGTATGTAGAAAGGAAATAAAAATTACCAACTATCCCTGTATTCTCCAATTAGAATGAATTCTAAAATTCTCGAAGTATAAATTGTCATTTCATTGGTGAGATGAAATATTTGAAATTTGATTCGATTTTCTGAAAAAAAAAATCCACCTATCTCTTTTATTCATTTTTATTTTTGCTGTTTCTTTTCCAGAAGTATTTGCTGTGGCCAATTTCTGAATATTTAAAGTTTTACAACACTGGCTGGATTGGCTCTGGACATTCCTCACCATCAAATTTGGATTCAGTTTTGTCTTCTTGGCTCAGTTGTTTATTTTCCATTCATCTTTCAAATTCCTTTGTTCTTTCATGTGAATTCACAGCTGGTCACTTGATATTAAGTAACTAATTTGGTTCCTTTTTTGCCAAAAAAATAAATCAGTCGCTATTTATAACAAATTTTAGATTAATAAAGTCAGTGGACTTTATAAAAATTATGAACTGAATTATAGTTGGTTTGACCTAATGCTGCTTTTATTATAATTTTCTGCATGTACAACACTGAGGGATTCTGCTCTGAGTTGGTTTTGATTGGTAAATGAAGATTCAACCAGGTAATGGCTGGCCAGGGCAGACAGAGGTAGGACTTTTAAGGTTCCAGAGCTTAAAAGAGAGAGGAAGTAGTACAAAGGAGATCCATCCGGCTGGGAGAAGAAGAGGTGAAATGCCATACCTGAGAAGAGTGGAGGGCAGGAGTCATAGCCAGAATTTGAAGGTGCTGGAGAGGGCGCACAGACTTCTGACTACCACTAGCTACCCACAACAACCACCAAGCGAACTTAAGCCCTCTGGTGAGTGGAACTAAGCATCTGCTCCAATCCAAACTCGCGGGACTTGACACGGCATTAGTCAGAGAAGCAAAAACCCGGTCTGAGTAGGGGCACAAGCCCCTTTTGGTCCGAGCAGCACCGGGGTAGCTATGGCGCACAGTCGGCTAACTACAGCCAGATACACACAACACCAGCCAGGCCACCTTAAGAATTCTGAGGATTGGGATCTGCCTGGCACGGGAGCCCTTTGCCCGAGTATTGGCAACAGACATCTTAGTTCTGGGACCCTGCCAAGTGTATCCTGCACAGCTCCAGAGAATACCAGATGGCAAAAGCAAACTTAAGAATCCTACTAACAGAAATCAGCACCACACACCATCATCAGAACGCAGCACTCCCATGCCACCTAGTCCTGGGCACCCCGACACAACCGAGAAGCTAGACCCAGATTTAAAAGCATATCTCATGATGATGGTAGAGGACATCAAGAAGAACTTTAATAACTCACTTATAGAAATACAGGAGAACACTGCTAAAGAGTTACAAGTCCTTATAGAAAAACAGGAAAACACATCCAAATAGGTGATGGAAATGAACAAAACCATACTAGACCTAAAAAGGGAAGTAGACACAATAAAGAAAACCCAAAGTGAGGCAACTTTGGAGATAGAAACCTAGGAAAGATATCTGGAAACATAGATGCAAGCATCAGCAACAGAATACAAGAGATGGAAGAGAGAATGTAAGGTGTAGAAAATTCCATAGAGAACATCAGCACAACAATCAAAGAAAATGCAAAATGCAAAAAGATTCTAACTCAAAACATCCAGGAAAATCCAGGACACAATGAGAAGACCAAACATACGGATAATAGGGGTGGATCAGAATGAAGATTTTCAACTCAAAGGACCAGCAAACATTTTCAACAAAATTATTGAAGAAAACTTCCCAAATCTAAAGAAAGAGATGCCCATGAACATACAAGAAGCCTACAGAACTCCAAATAGACTGGACCAGAAAAGAAATTCCTCCTGACACATAATAATCTGAACAATAAATGCACTAAATAAAGAGAGAATATTAAAAGCAGTAAGGGAGAAAGGTCAAGTAACATATAAAGGCAGTCCTATCAGAATTACACCAGAGTTTTCACCAGAGACTATGAAACCCAGAAGAGCCTGTACAGATGTTATACAGAAACTAAGACAACACAAATTCCAGTCCAGGCTACTATACCCGGCCAAACTCTCAATTACCATAGATGGAGAAACCAAAGTATTCCACGACAAAACCAAATTCACAAATTATCTTTCCACAAATCCAGCCCTTCAAAGGATAATAACAGAAAAGAAGCAATACAAGGACAGAAATCATGCCCTAGAACAAGCAAGAAAGTAATCCCTCAACAAACCAAAAAGAAGACAGCCACAAGAACAGAATGCCAACTCTAACAACAAAAATAAAAGGAACTAACAATTACTTTTCCTTAATATGTCTTAATATCAATAGTCTCAACTCCCCAGTAAGAAGACATAGACTAACAGACTGGCTACACAAACAGGACGCAGCATTCTGCTGCTTACAGGAAACCCATCTCAGGGAAAATGACAGACACTACCTCAGAGTGAAAGTCTGGAAAACAATTTTCCAAGCAAATGGTCTGAATAAACAAGCTGGAGTAGCCATTCTAATATCGGATAAAATTGACTTCCAACCCAAAGTTATCAAAAAAGACAAGGAGGGACACTTCGTACTCCTCAAAGGTAAAATCCTCTAAGAGGAACTCTCAATTCTGAATATCTATGCTCCAAATGCAAGGGCTGCCACATTCATTAAAGACACTTTATTAAAGCTCAAACCACACATTGCACCTCACACAATAATAGTGGGAGACTTCAACACACCACTTTCACCAATGGACAGATCGGTGAAACAGAAAATAAACAGGGACACAGTGAAACTAACAGAAGTGATGAAACAAATGGACTTAACAGATTATCTACAGAAAATTTTATCCTAAAACAAAAGGATATACCTTCTTCTCAGCACCTCACAGGACCTTCCCCAAAATTGATCATATAATTGTCACAAAACAAGCCTCAACAGATACAAAAATATTGATGTTGTTCCATGTATCCTATCAGACCACCATGGCCTAAGGCTGATCATTCACTTGGAAACTGAACAACACTTTTCTCAATGATTCCTTGGTCAAGGAAGGAATAAAGAAAGAAATGAAAGACTTTTTTGAGTTTAATGAAAATGAAGCCACAACATACCCAAACCTATGGGACACAATGAAAGCATTACTAAGAGGGAAACTCATAGCGCAGAGTGCCTCCAAGAAGAAACAGGAGAGAGCACATACTAGCAGATTGACAAAACATATAAAAGCCCTAGAAAAAAAGGAAACAAATTCACCCAAGAGGAGTAGAAGGCAGGATTAATCAAACTCAGGGGTGAAATCAACCAAGTGTAAACAAGAAGAACTATTCAAAGAATTAAAAAACGAGGAGTTGGTTCTTTGAGAAAATCAACATGATAGATAAACACTTAGCTAGACTCACTAGAGGGCACAGGGACAATATCTCAATTAACATAATCAGAAATGAAAAGGGAGACATAGCAACAGATCCTGAAGAAACCCAAAACACCATCAGATCCTTCTACAAATGGTTTTCTCAATGAAAATGGAAAACCTGAATGAAATGGACAAATTTCTAGACAGACACCAGGTACCAAAGATAAATCAGGATCAAGTTAATGATCTAAACATTCCCATATCCCCTAACGAAATAGAAGCAGTCATTAATAGTCTCCCAACCAAAAAAAGGCCAGGACCAAATGGGTTTAGTGCAGAGTTTTACCAGACCTTCAAAGAAGATCTAATCCCAGTTCTGCACAAACTATTCCACAAAATAGAAGTAGAGGGAACTCTACCCAACTCATTCAATGAAGCCACAATTACTCTGATACCTAAACCACAGAAAGATCCAACAAGTTAGAGAACTTCAGACCAATTTCCCTTATGAATATCAATGCAAAAATCCTCAATAAAATTCTTGCTAACCGAACCCAAGAACACATTAAAGCAATCATCCATCCTGACCAAGTAGGTTTCATCCCAGGGATGCAGGGATGGTTTAATATATGAAAATCCATCAAGGTAATCCATTATGTAAACAAATTCAAAGACAAAAACCACATGATCATCTCGTTAGATGTGGAAAAAGCATTCGACAAGATCCAACACCCATTAATGTTAAAAGTCTTGGAAAGATCAGGAATTCAAGGCCCATACCTAAACATGATAAAAGCAATCTACAGCAAACCAGTAGTCAACATCAAAGTAAATGGTGAGAAGCTGGAACAATCCCACTAAAATCAGGGACTAGAAAACGCTGCCCAGTTTCTCCCTACCTCTTCAACGTAGTACTTGAAGTCCTAGCAAGAGCAATTCGACAACAAAGAAAGATCAAGGGGAAACTAATTGGAAAAGATGAAGTCAAAATATCACCTTTTGCAGATGATATGATAGTATATATAAGTGACCCTAAAAATTCCACCAGAGGACTCCTAAGACTGATAAACAGCTTCAGTGAAGTAGATGGAGTAAATTAACTTAAAAAAGTCAATGGCCTTTCTCTACACAAAGGACAAACAGGCTGAGAAAGAAATTAGGGAAACAACACCCTTCTCAATAGCCACAAGTAATATAAAATACCTAGGCGTGACTCTAAGTAACGAAATGAAAAATCTGTATGAGAAGAACTTCATGTCTCTGAAGAAAGAGATTAAAGAAGATCTCAGAAGATGGAAAGCTCTCCCATGCTCATGGATTGGCAGGATCGACATTGTAAAAATGGCTATCTTGCCAAAATCAATGTACAGATTCAATGCAATCCCCATCAAAATTACAATTCAATTCTTCAACGAATTAGAAGGAGCAATTTGCAAATTCATCTGGAATAACAAAAAAACTAAGATAGCAAAAACTCTTCTCAAGGATAAAAGAACCTCTGGTGGAATCACCATGAATGACCTAAAGTTTTACTACAGAGAAATTGTGATAAAAACTGCATGGTACTGGTATAGAGACAGACAAGTAGACCAATGGAATAGAATTGAAGACCCAGAAATGAACCCACACACCTATGGTCACTTGATCTTCGACAAGGGAGTTAAAACCATCCAGTGGAAGAAAGACAGCCTTTTCAACAATTGGTGCTGGCACAACTGGTTGTTATCGTGTAGAAGAATGCGAATCGATCCATACTTATCTCCTTGTACTATGCTCAAATCTAAGTGGATCAAGGAACGTCATATAAAACCAGAGACACTGAAACTTATAGAGGAGAAAGTGGGGGAAAGCCTTGAAGATGTGGGCACAGGGGAAAAATTCCTGAATAGAACAGCAATGGCTTGTGCTTTAAGATCAAGGATTGACAAATGGGACCTCATCAAACTGCAAAGCTTCTGCAAGGCAAAAGACACCTTCAATAATTCAAAAAGACCACCAACAGATTGGGAAAAAATCTTTACCTATCTTAAATCAGATAGGGGAATAATATCCAATATATTAAAAGAACTCAAGAGGGTGGACTCCAGAAAGTCAAATAGCCCCATTAAAGATGGGGCTCAGAGCTGAAAAAAGAATTCTCACCTGAGGAATACCGAAAGGCTGAGAAACACTTGAAAAAAATTTCAACATCCTTAATAATCATTGAAATGCAAATCAAAACAACCCTGAGATTCCATCTCACACCAGTCAGAATGGCTAAGATGAAAAATTCAGGTGACAGCAGATGATGGCGAGGATGTGGAGAAAGAAGAACACTCCTCCATTGTTGGTGGGATTGCAAGCTGGTACAACCACTCTTGAAATCAGTCTGGCGGTTCCTCCGAAAATTGGACATAGTACTACTGGAAGATCCTTCAATACCTCTTCTGGGCATATATCCAAAGATGTCCCAACCGGTAAGAAGGACACATGCTCCACTATGTTCATAGCAGCCTTATTTATAATAGCCAGAAGCTGGAAAGAACCCAGATGTCCCTCAACAGAGGAATGGATACAAAAAAATTTGGTACATTTACACAATGGAGTACTACTCAGCTATTAAAAAGAATGAATTCACAAAAGTCCTAGGCAAATTGTTGGACCTGGAGGGCATCATCCTGAGTGAGGTAACACATTCACAAAGAAACTCAAATGAAATGTACTCACTGATAAGTGGATATTAACCCAGAAACTTAGTATAGCGAGATATAAAGTACAATACATAAAACATATGAAAATGAAGAAGAACAAAAACCAAAGTGTGGACACTTTGCTCATTCTTATAATTGGAAACAATCACCCATGTAAGGAGTTACATAGACAAAGTTTGGAGCTGAGCCAAAAGAATGGTCCATCTAGAGACTGCCATATCCAGGGATCCATCCCATAATTAGCCTCCAAGCGATGACACCATTGCATACACTAGCAATCCTTTGATGCAAGGATGGTGATATAGCTGTCCCTTGTGAGACTAGGCCGGGGACTAGGAAACACAGAAGTGGATGCTCACAGTCAACTATTGGATGGATCACAGGGCCCCCAATGGAGGAGCTAGAGAAAGTATCCAAGGAGCTAAAGAGATCTGCAACCCTATCGGAGGAACAACATTATGAACTAACCAGTACCCCAGAGCTCTTGAATCTAGCTGCATATGTATCAAAAGATGACCTAGTCGGCCATCACTGGAAATAGAGGCCCATTGGTCAGGCAAATGTTATATGCCCCAGCACAGGGGAATGCCAGGGCCAAAAAATGGGAATGGGTGGGTAGGGGAGTGGGGGGGGGCTTTTGGGATAGCATTGGAAATGCAATTGAAGAAAATAAAAAAAATTAAATTGAGAAATACTCAAAACAATTCAGCAAAAATCAGGAACAAGAAAAGGCTGTTCAGTCTCTGCAAATCTATTTAATAGAGTACTTGACATTCTAGTTATAGGAATAAGACAACTGAAGAGGATCAAGGAGATACAAATTAGAAAGGAAGAAATCAAAGTATCGTTATTTATAAGATAGTATAGATAAACAATTCCAACAATGCTACCAGATGATAAAGACCTCGAGCACAGATGATAAACACCTGGAGCAACGTGTCTAGATTCAAGAATAATTAATTAAAGAATTATAAATAAATAAGTAAATAAATAAATAAATAAATAAATAAATAAATAAATAAATAAATAAATAAATAAATAAAATGAAGAAGGTGCTGGAAGAGTGTGACCCAGTTTGGCAGTTCTCTGGTTCCAGGGCAACAAAAGTAACATAAAGAAGTTAGTAGGTAATAACCAGGATTGTCAGTGGGAGGTTGATTAACCACATAGAGGCTAGAAAGTGGCCCAACTGTTACACTGTTTAAAGCATAACAAAATATAAAAATTCTGTGAGTTATTTTCATAAGGAAGTGCAAATCATTGGGGTAGTAAACAGAAAAATGCCATTATGATTTACACATAACAATATTGTTACACTGAATAAAATAAAAAATAAGTTCTGGAGAACTAATGAATTTTGTACTTGTTATACTTAATATTATCATATACATACACAGTGAGTTAATTGTCAATATTCTTTAAAGTCATTATAAAATACCATAACTGTATCAAGTAATAGATGATATTTCAATAGTTTTAATCAGTTTATTATTATTTATACATAAAAAACATGTATAAGACATATTTGTGACATACACCTTAATAAAAGAAAGGTAATACAAATTTTACAAATATTACAGAACTCTGCCTATGTATTCTGCATGCTCTCAAATGAATATTAATAAAAAAAACAACCAAGAATCACTGCCATTGAAAAGTTAATAAACTTGTAGTACAATTTACCCTATTGATCCATGAAACTCATTATACTATAGAAGACATATTTCATAAAGTACAAAATAGGTGAATTATAGTGTTTTAATTACTTTTCTGTTGTCACAATAAGACACTGTGGCAAAAACAGCTTACAAATAGAGTTTATTAGGGGTTTATTCTTGGTTTCAGCGGCTTGGAATCCATGGTCATCATAATGGAAAGCATAGCAGCAAGTAGACCCACATGGCATTGGGATAAAAATTTGAAGGCAGACAGAGTAATCTAACCAGGAATAGTAAAAGCTTTTACATCTCAAATCCCATCCACAGTTACACAACTTCTTCAACAAGGTTATATCAACTAATTATTCCTAAAAATTTACACTAACATAGGATCAAGTACTCAAATATTTGAGCCAAATGAGATCATTCCCATCCAAAGAAGCCCCCAAACCATACTTAATTTGTTTTTCAGACCATCTGTTAATGTGTTTCTTTATTGTCTGTTGTGGTGTTTACTTTTAATTGTCATCTTGACACACACTAGAATCACTAGATAAAGAAATCAAAATTGTGTGGATAAAACTGACATATTGGCTAGGCATGGTGGTGCACACATTTAATCCCATAACTTGGAAGGCAGAGGCAGGCAGATTTCTGAGTTCGAGGCCTGCCTGGTCTACTAAAGGAAGTCCAGGACAGCCAGGGCTATACAGAGAAACCCTGGCTTGAAAAACAAAAACAAAAACAAAAACAAAAACAAAAACAAAAACAAAAACAAAAACAAAAACAAAAACAAAAACAAAAACAAAAACAAAAACAAAAACAAAAACAAAAACAAAAACAAAAACAAAAACAAAAACAAAGAAACAAACAAAAAAGACTGATATACGTTTGTTTTATTATTAGTTGATGTAGGAACACCCACCCTGAATATAGTTGACACAATTTTTTTTATTTTTTTGGGGGCTGTGGACACTTCTGTGAATGAAAAAAGTAGCTAAGTCACAAGAACATACAAGGATATACTCATTTCTCAATCCTTCTGAATGCAGACATGTGACCATCTGCCTAGGCAACTTTCATTAGATGAAAAGTGGCAAATTGTAAATTCTAATTACAAGCCAAATTAAGCCTTTCTCCCTAAGATGGTTTGTTTAGAGCATTTTATTGTAGTAATAGAAATAAGACTGGAAGACTCATAAAGTAACAAGACAAATTTATAAGTTCTCATCGTGTACGTTTCAAGTTCTGTGGCATTTTTTACACACAATAATTTCTACACACTCTTTGATTAATATTGATGTTTGCTGAAATTATAAATAAAAAGTCTAGACTAACTTCAGGCACCCCAGCTAACATTCCACTCTAGGCTCTAGGCTCACCAACTCCCCTTCAAGTATTTTGAACAACTATAAAGTGCAACCCATGACCTGACTCCATATTCCTTCTCACAGCTTGAGCTGAATATCTCTGCTTCTTTTTTTTTTTTTTTTTTTTTGGAGGCCCTACCTATGGAACCCAAAATGTTGACACCCAAAACCTCAGAAGACAGAGAAGTCACAAAACTCTCAGCAAATACACCCTCCTGGACCTGAAGACTTCCTGGTCACTAAAACCCCAAGGCATTAAGACCAGAAAACCTGGAGGAAACAGAGACCAAGGGAATAAAAACATCAACAAAACAAAACAAAAATCCATGTATCTGACAATTACATATGTAGAAATCAATATATAAACCTATAATAATCTCAAAATTCAAGTAGCTAGAGGAAAATCTAAGAACACACTCTACAACAATTTGGGAAACCTGACAGCACTTAGCCACAGATGCCTTACTGTAGAATACTCTGGCTGTTCCATCATAAATGAAGCACAAGAAAATGATCTTAAATCCAATTTTATGGAGATGGTAGATGTCTTTAAAGAAGAACTACATAAGTCCCTTAAAGAAATAGAGGCATGAACAATGAAACAGGTGAAGTAATTGAATAAACTGTTTAAGACCTGAAAGTGGAAATAGAAACAATAACGAATGAAAAAAGTCGCTAGGAGAGAGAAAATGTAATGAGTGACTTTCTGAAGATTGTCCAACATTTTGGACAGATGTGATGGATCTCTGAATTGCAAGGCCTTCATACATTTCATTTGAGGAATCGATCATTCCTCTAAGTATTCTAGAGTATAATTTTCCCTGGCATATAGCGCATCCTATTGGATGCAGATCAACAAACATGTACTCTCTTGTAGTAATGCTATGTAAGTAAATTAATGATTTCTTACTACTTTATATAATTTTATAGAATTACTAAATGTACATAAGTAATTTTGAGCTCTTTATTGAAAAGCTGCAGTTGAAGTTCTGTAAGACTTCTTGTGTCAAAGACTAATTGCATTAGGATAAAATGAAGGCTTAAAACAAATTTATAATCAGAGAAACTATTACTTCTATGATAGATGTGAATGCATTATCTGATAAGTATTTTCACAAACTGAGAATCAACAATTTCTAGGACGTTCAAAGACAAAAGATAAAATATTGACTAGATGTATCTGTACAAAACTTCAAAATGAATGAGACACTGGGCAGATGATTGACCCCCCTTGACATAAAATTTAGTTAAAACTTGTATGAACTTGTGGAGTTACTAGCAGCTAATGAATATATAATTAATAACCAATCACAATGGACTTGCAGGTAACATTCTTCCTGACATTCCTTATTTGATTTATTGACTTGTAGTAATGTTGTGAACTTGCTAGTACCTTTTATGAAATAGAAGCTTGGAATACCATACGATCATGTATCATGAAAAAGTGTAAGAATTGAATACAATAGGAAATAGGTTCCCGCTTTTCTCTCTCTCCTAGAAATGAAGTCTAAAGCCTTCTTTTGAAGTGAGTACTTTTTCTTGTGAATGTGAATTTCTCTGGCTACACAAGGTTAAAGAACTTTTAGCACTGAGCAAGGAAGGCACTGTGTCCTAACTCAATACTCCACTATTAAACCACAGGTATTAATCATCAAAGGTGGGCAAATTTAACCACAAAATAAGCCAGAAAGTTTTAAGTTTCCAGAAGCCATCAGCTTTCAACCATCAGGGCAATTACAAGGAAATTTAAAAAGGAAAGAGGAATTAAAGATTTTCTGGAATTCAATGAATTGCACAAAACTCCAAGTAAATGGGATACAATGAAAACAGAGCTAAGATGAAGGATCATAATTATGAGTGTCTTCATAAAAAATTTTAGAGATCTCATACTCACCAATTAACAGCATGTCAGAAAGCTCTGGTACAAATAGAAGCACAGCCACCAAAGATAAAAAGACAGCAGGAAATTATCAAAATCAAAACTAAAATCAATAAATAAATCAAAGAGAACAAGACAAAGAATCAGGCAACAAATATTTGGTTCTTTGAGGAAATCATCAGGATGGACAAACCTTCTTTCAAAACTAAATAAAAGAAAGGGAGCGAAAGAATACAAATTAACAGAACTAGAAATGAAGAGGAAGACATAACAACAGACACCGAGATTATTGGGTTTCACTTCAAACCCCGTACTCCAGAAACATGGAAAACAAAAATAGAAAAAAAAAAAATAGGAAAATTTTCTCAATAGATACAATTTGGTAAAGCTGAATCAAGATCAACTTGAATAGTCCTATAGCCAAAGGGAATATAACCTATCATTTAATATCTCCCAAACAAATCCAGACAAGGTCAGATGGTTTTAGATCAGGATTATACCATACTTTCAAAAAAGTACTAATACTGATACATAAATTATTTCACTAGATAAAAACAGAAGGAAAATTGACAAAATTTACTTTATGGGAATACAGTCAATGTGAGACAAGTCACACAAAGACTCAACAAAGAAAGAGAATTTCGGACCAATTGCCCTTATAGACATCGATTTAAAAATTCTCAATAAAATACTTGTAAACAAAATTCAAAGATATATGAAAAATATCACCCCTATGATGAAGTAGTGTTCATTTTACATATGCAGGGATGGATCAACATACCAAACTCTTTCAATGTAATCTACCATGTAAGCAAACTAAAAGGAAAAAGAATACCACAAGATTATCATAGTCAATGTTGAAGAAGACTCCAACAAAATCCAACACCCCTTGATGATAAATTCTTAAAGAGATGAGGGATACATGTCACAAGCTTGAACATAATAAAGCCAATACATTGAAAGCTGACACCCAATATCAAATTATATGGAGAGAAAAAAAATTCCCTAAAAAGCAATAATATGGTAAAAGTATATATTCTCTATATCTATTCTGTATAGCACCTGAAGTTTTAGCAACAACAATAAAGAAAGGAAGAAGATCAAGCTATACAAATTGAAAAGAAAAAAGTCAAACTATTGCTATTCAGATACAGTAGTATACATAAGTGACATGATGCAAAATTAACTGAAAATAAACTGTATACTTCCTATAAACAGTATCTCTTCCTATTGATGCCAGATAAGGCCATCCTCTGCTACATGTGCACCTGGAGCCATGGGTCCCTCAATGTGTTTTATTTGGTTGAAGCTTTAGTTCCTGGGAGCTCTGAGGAGTCTGGTTGGTTGATATTGTTGTTTTTCCAATGATATTGCAAACCTCTTCAGCTCCTTCAGTCCTTCCCCTAACTTCTACATTGGGGTCCCAAAGCTCATTCTGATGGTTGACAGCAAGCATCCACATCTGTATCAGTAAGGATTTGGCAAATCCTCTCAGGAAACTTCTATATCAGGCTCCTCTCAGCAAGCATTTGTTGGCATCAGCAATAGTGCCTGGGCTTGGTGGCTGCATATGGGATATATCCCCGTGTGGGGCAGGCTCTGAATGGCTTTTCCTTCAGACTATGCTCTACTCTTTTTCCCTGTATTTCCTTTCAACATGAACAATTTTGGGTAAAAATTTTTGAAAATGGTAGGGGACCCATATTTCAACCAGACCCAATTCCTAACCTCTGGATATGGTTTCTACAGGTACTCTCTCCCCTTTGTTAGGGATTTCACCTAATGTCATCCCCGTAGGGTCCTGTTATCCTCTTGTTTCCTGGAATCTGGAACTTTCTGTTGGCTTCCCCCAGTTCCCTATCCCCAGTTTCAAGCTGTACTACAGAGAAGAAGCGATAAAGACTGCATGGTATTGGCATGAATACAGATAGGTTGATCAATAAATTGATGTGAAGACACAGAAGTGAATCTGTACCTATGAACACTTGATTTTAACAAGACGCCAAAACTCTACAGTGGAATAGATGAAACATTTTCAACAAATGATGCTGGTAGTAATGGATATCTGCTTTTAGAATACTACAAGTAGATCCATATCTATTACCCTGCACAAAAGTCAAGTCCAAATGGATCAACGATCTGATCAAGAAACCCTGATATAATAAATCTGACAAAAAAGGAAGTGGAGAATAACCTTGAAATCTTTGGCACAGAAGATGACTTCCTAAACAGAACTCTAGTAGTTCAGCCACTAAGATCAACAATTGATAAATGAAACCTCATTAAACTGAAAATATTTTGTAAGGCATGGGGCACTGCCAATAGAACAATATGTCAGCTTACAGAATTGCTTAACCAACACTATATCTGACAGAATGTTGATATCCAAAATATATAAAGAACTCAACAAATTAAACATCAACAAAGCTAATAATACATTAAAAATGGGGAACAGTGCTAAGCAAAGAATTCTTGATAGAGGAATCTAATGGCTGAGAAGCACTTAAAGAAATGCTCATTATCCTTAGTCATAAGGTAAATGCAAATTGATATGATTCTGATATTTTATCTTACAAACATCAAAATGGCTAATATCTAAGACTTAAATGACAGCACATTCTGCCTCAGGGACAAAGACAGACAACACATCAGACTAAAAGGCTAGAAAACAATATTCCAAGCAAATGGTCTGAAGAAAAAAGCTGGAGTAGCCATTCTAATATCAAACAAAATCGACTTCCAAAACAAAGTTATCAAAAAAGTCAAGGAAGGACAGCACATTATGTTGAGGTTGTGGAAGTAATGGAAGACTCCTTCATTACTGCTACGAATGTAAACTTGTACAACAACTTTGGAAATAAATTTGGTGGCGTCTCAGAAAATTGGGAGTAATTGTATCAAAAACAAAACAAAAAAAAAAACAAAAAAAAAACAAAAAACAAAAAAACAAAACAAAAAACAAAACAATACAAAACAAAACCAAAAAAAAAAAAAGAAAAGAAAAAAGAAAAACAGCTATAACACTCCTAGGTATATACCAAAAGGAAACTCCATCCTACCACCATAAGAGTACTTACGCAATTATGTTCATAGAGACATTATTCATAATAGCCAGAAACTGGAAACAACCTAGATATCCCTCAATCAAAAAAAGAATAAAGAAAATGTGGTACACTTACACAGTGGAATACTTCACAGCTATTAAAAACAAAGACAATTTGAAATTTGTACAAAAAAAATAGATGGCACAAGAAAATATCACCATGAGTGAGGTAACCTAGACCCACATAGGCAAACATTGTACATATTCACATATAAGTTGGTACTGATTATAAAAGATAACCATGTTGTAATCACAAGATGCCAAAAATGATATCTCACTGAGATTGGAATATAGTCTAGGCATTTTCATTGGACATGGGACTAGCACTGGACAAGAGTTGGTGTTTGGATGAAAACCAGAAGGATCATGAGGGGAAAGAATTGAGGGAGGGAGTACTGGAAGAGACAACTGGATTGGGGGAATTCATCGTTGGAATGAGCTAGAAACCTACAGAAATAGAAATTCCTCAGAATCTAAGAGAGTGAATTGAGGGTAACAGTAACTAACCCTCCTTGCAATGGGTAATGTGAAGCCTGAAATGTCCGTCTCCTGTAGCCAGGCAAGATTTTCAATGGAGGGAATGGGAGACCAGTCCTACTATAAAAATTTCATCATCCAATTTCTCCTGCCTACAAGATGTGCAGGGGTAAAGTTAGAACAAATATTGAGGGAATGGCCAACCAATGACTGGACCAGCTTGAGACATATGCCAAGAAATAGAGCACATCCTTGATATTGTTAACAATGTTCTGCTATACTGGCAAATAGGAGTCTAGCCTAACTGTCATGAGAAAGACTTCAACTAGCAATTGATGGAGGCATATGCAAGAACCACAGCCAAAATTTCATTTGACTTTAGGGAATATGTGAAAAAGGAAGAAGGTTTACTGGAGTCAAGGAGGTCAAGGAAACCACAAGAAAACTCACAGAATCAACTTACCTGAGTTCTTGGGGCCACACAGACACTGAGACAACAAGGTAGCATTCATGAGAATGACCTTGGCCCTTTGCACATATGTAAAATTTATGTAGCTTTGGATTCATGTGGAACCCTTAACAATGTGAGAACAGTCTCTCCCTGTCTCTGTTGCCTGCCTTTAAGATATTTTCAGCTGATTGAGCTGCCCCTTCTAGCTTTAATAGGAGAGGATGTTCCTAGTCTGTAATTTGATATGACAAGGCAGTTTTATATACATGGGAGGTCTCTCCTATTCTGAAGAGAAAGAGAGGAGGAATGCATTGGAAAAGGTGAGCTCCTGGGAAGGACTTCAAGAAGAGGAGGGAGGGGAAGCTATATTTGAGATGTATTTTCTGATTACAGTTTCCCCTAACAGTAACTCCTTCAGGTTCCTTTCCACTTCTTCTCTAATCCAGATTCCTACTGTCTGTCACTTTTTAGGAAACAAATAGTTATCTAAAGAATACTAATGAAATAAACCAAACAAACTGAATAGGACAAAACAACCAAAGAAAATAAACAAATGCACACACACACACACACACACACACACACACACACACACACACACACACACACAAAATATATAGATACAGAAACACACATTCACATACTCCATCTAATCAAAACCCCAAAACAGAAAACATAATATACACAAAGAACCTGTATGATAGGAAAGCAAACAAACAAAATACCCAAAGTTAACTTTCTTAGACAAAGAGGCTCTAAAGATGCTGTCTTAGTTAGGGTTTTACTGCAGTGAACAGGCACTATGACCAAGGCAAGCCTTATAAAGGACAACATTTAATTGGAGCTACCTTACAGGTTCAGATGTTCAGTCCATTATCATCAAGGTGGGACATGGTAGAATCCAAACAGGCATAGATTTGGCACAGCTGAGAGTTCTACATCTTCATCTGTAAGGCTGCTAATGGAAGACTGACTTCCTAAAGCTAAGATGAAGGTATTATGCCCACACCTATAGTGACACACCTACTCCAAGACCACAACTCCTAATAGTGTCATTCCCTGTGCCAAGCATATACAATCACAGATATCATTAAGTGGAATCCATACTCAACAATGCTTGAATGGCCAAGAACCTGAAACTAGAAATGGCAGGGATCAAGAGAAAGATCAAATACTACTATTCTACTAAAGGAGTATAGCAGTTAAATGACTCCTGTTGACATTTTGCTATACTCACAGATCTGTATCTTGCTCATTCATCATCACTGAAGTAAACTCATGCAGCAGATGTAAACAAATACAGAGACTTGCAGCCAGATAATATGCAAAGCCTGAGGGACCTTCTAACATTCAGTCCTACAAGGGAGGTCACCATCAAATCTCTACCTCAGTGTTCAGAAAACACTGTAATAAAAGACAGAAACAGTGTAAGATCATAAAAACTATCTTGATTGAAACTACTAGAATTTAGTCCTAGCTACACACTTTTATTAAAAAACTAACATCAATGATATATATAGTGTAGAGTTGTTTCTACAACAGAACAAAGGATCTATATTTGGGGTTGGTCTTCCTATCTCACATAATCAAAGCAGGAAAAAAAAATTCCTCACAGGTGCAACAAATTCCCAGAGTTTTGGTGAATTCCTAATATTATCAGGGTTACAACCAAGACTAGCCATCATAAGTGTACCTCTTGTCAATAACACATACAATCATATGTACTTATATTATGTTATATTCCAAAGGAAAGCAATAGTTATGCCTAGCATAGTATCCAATATCCAATATACAACTGCAAATAAAGTATATGAATTTCCAGGGCATAATCATGCTTAACATGAGATAAAATTCCATATACAACTACAATCATATACCCCAAATCCTAAATTTATGTACATTGTGGCTTAAAAATCTCTTCATATCTAGTTTCATGACTACAATATATTTTCTGTCTTGGTTTGGTTCCATTCTTTGTTTGTAGCTTTCTTTGAGAGATATCCCACAGCTGTGGACCTTCTTACATCACAATATAGGCTTCCCTTTCATACCTTAACAAAAAGCCCCTCTAGGCATCTATTCACTTCGCTGCAACCTGGATCCCCGCATTGGCTTTCCATAACCACGTAGGAAGACTCCATGGCTCTTTTACTTCTGTATCCTTCATTAATCTGACGAAAGAACTACATGGTGGATGTTGCCAAGTTCTTTTGCATGCTTAAGATAGAACCTGCCTGCTTCCTTGAATACTTTTTCATAAATTTGATATGTTGTTTTTCTGCTATAAACAGACAAATCCTTAGGACATTTCTTTGCACAAGTTGCAGGATTAGCTTGGTGGATACTCATCTCGAGGAAACAATTCCCTTTATTACATTACTCCTTATATCTTTCAACACTAGCTATGGCTCCCACAAAAAATTTTCTGGTGCTCTTTTTTTTCTCCAAACTTAAATTCTAGCTCATCCATTGAAGAATGAGTACAATCAGGAAAACAAAATTCAAGAAGCATTAGCGATGTGGGAATAAAGTACAGCTCTACTGCTGGTGGGTGCTTACGTTGGTACATCCAGGATAAAATCAGTGTGGAATTTGCTTAAAATATCTAAAAATAGAACTAACTGGTGACTCACCTATATCAACTTGAGTGTAGAAAAGATAGCATGGTTATCTAGTGATACTTGATCAGTCATTTTGTTGCTTTTGTTTTCAAATTATCAAGGAGATGCAATCAGTTGTAACTAAATTTGCTAGAGAGTATATGGAACTTGAAAATACTATATAGTAAATGCGTTAAGTCAGGCCTATAAAGAGAAATGCTACGTGTCTGTAATCACATTTGGTCTAGCTTCAACTTTTAGATTTTATGTTTAACTTGGAGTATCTGTGGAGATAAGGAACCCCAAAGTGGCACATGGCATGGAAGAAAGGATGAAGCCTTTATGGAAGGAGGGAATGACAGAACACATGCAACATAATAGGAGGAGGAAACATTAGAGATTACAAGTTTAGGTAAGCATGAGGATAGGATTATGTCTGTTATTCCCTTACGGAATGCCACAATTTAGGAAGTTTATTTAAAATATTACAGTTAAGTGGTATTACTCTAGGTTACAGTCCAAAACTTGATACTACAACACTTTCTGAAGAAACCACATACTCGAGTAATAGAACATGAATAAATAAAATTATAACCAAACTCGAAAGTTAATTCTTAGGGCTTGCTGTTATATAGTGGCAGAAAGTTCTGTTTATGCTACTAGCAGAGAAAGTAATCAAGCAGATTACACATCTTTGATCCCTGAAAACAAGATTAGTGACTCATTTGAAATATACTGTGTAAATATATATCATCTAGGTTTAAAGTAACTTTCCTGTTGTCTATTTTTCTGTGTTTACTTCTAGATCATAGGAACTATTTTACTGTTACCTAGAACTGATTTTAGAACGAGGACAGAATACTTTGTCCTAATAATTTCATGCCTACCTAAACATAAATACACAATATTGTTTAAAAAATAATAATCATGAATATTTTCTATCTGCATTGGGTAGTGCCATAATAAGTACGTATTTCAAACTACTGATTAATAATATGAAACAAAAAATGTTAAATTTTAGGATAGATAGTTATAATACTTTATAAAGTTGTCAACAAATTACACAGGGAAGGAGAAATAGAATACATAGATTTCCTCACCTATGGTTATTGAGATTTTGCCCAGGCTGGCATTTGAGTTCTCTTAGTGTCTGTATAACATCTGTTCAGGCTCTTCTGGCTTTCCTAGTCTCTGGTGAAAAGTCTGGTGTAATTCTGATAGGCCTGCCTTTATATGTTACTTGACCCTTCTCCCTTACTGCTTATAATGTTCTATCTTTTATTAGTGAATGTGTTGTTCTGATTATTATGTGTTGGGAGGAATTTCTTTTCTGGTCCAGTCTATTTGGAGTTCTGTAGGCTTCTTTTATGTTCATGAGCATCTCTTTCTTTAGGTTTGTAAAGTATTCTTCTATAATTATTTTGAAGATATTTGCCGCCCCTTTAAGTTGAAAAACATCATTCTCATCAACTATTATCTGTAAGTTTGGTCTTCTCATTGTGTCCTGTATTTCCTGGATGTTTTGAGTTAGGATCCATTTGCATTTTGCATTTTCTTTGATTGTTGTGCTGATGTTCTCTATGGAATCTTCTACACCTGACATTCTCTCTTCCATGTCTTGTATTCTGATGCTGATGCTTGCATCTATGGTTCCAAATATCTTTCCTATGGTTTCTATCTCTAGCGTTGCCTCACTTTGTGTTTTCTTTATTGTGTCTACTTACCTTTTTAGGTCTAGTATGGTTTTGTTCATTTCCATCACCTGTTCGGATGTGTATTCCTGTTTTTCTTTAAGGACCTCTGCCTGTTTGGTTCTGTTTTCCTGTTTTTATTTAAGGACTTGTAACTCTTTAGCAGTGTTCTCCTGTATTTCTTTAAGTGAATTATTAAAGTCCTTCTTGATGTCCTCTACCATTTTCATGAGATATGCTTTTAAATCCGGGTCTAGCTTTTCGGTTGTGTTGGGGTTACCAGGACTAGGTGGGGTGGCAGTGCTGTGTTCTGATGATGGTGAGTGGTCTTGATTTCTGCTAGTACAATTCTTACATTTGGCTTTTGCCATCTAGAAATCTCTTCAGCTAGTTGTTATAGTTGTCTCTGGTTAGAGCTTGTTCTTCAGGTGATTTTGTTATCCTCTATCTGCAGACATGGGAGACTTGCTCTCTCCTCTGAGTTTCAGTGGTCAGAGCACTCTCTGTAGGCAAGCTCTAATCTCACAGGGAAGGTGCACAGATATATGGCCTTAAGACCTCCCTCCTGGCCAAAGATGAAGGCCCAAAACAGGACCTGTCCTGAAGCTGAGTTGCTTTGGCCTGTCCCAGAAGGTGTTAGCTTCTGTATTCTACACTCTCACATGACTAGAATACTCTCAGAGGAGTCCTGGAACCAAGATGTCGGCAGCTGATGGTCATGCAAAGCACTCCTGCACTGGGCAGACCCCTTTCCTCCGACTGGGAAAGTGGCCAGATGTCTGGGGCCTGAGCAGAATACTCTCGACTGGGTCCTGGAACCAATATATCTGCTGCTGATGCTTAGTCAAAGCACTCCCGCACTGGGCAGACCCCTTTCCTCTGGCCAGGACAGTGGCCAGCTGTCTGGGGCCCGAAAAGGGGGCTGCCTTAGAAGCTCTGTGGCTCCAGCCTCTCCCAGAAGCTTTTGCATTTTGTAGTCCGTACTGTCACATGTGCAGAATACACCTGGCAGGGTCTCAGAACCAAGATGCACGGGGCAGACCCCCTTTCCTCTGGCCTGGAAAGTGACCGGATGTCTGGGGCCTTTGCAGAATACACTTGGCAGAGACCTGGACCAGTCTGGTGGTTCTTCAGAAAATTGACATAGTACTACCAGAAGACCAGCAACACCTCTCCTGGGCAAATACAAAGAAAATGTTCCGATGAGTAATAAGAATTCATTCTCTATGATGTTCATACCAGGCTTATTTATTTATTTTGTTAATATTTTTATTATTACATATTTTCCTCAATTACACTTAGAATATACATTTCGAAAGTCCCCACACCCTCTCCTCCCACTTCCCTACCCATGCATTTCCATTTTATTTATCCCTGGCATTCCCCTGTACTGTGGCATATAAAGTTTGCATGTCCAATGGGCCTCTCTTTCCAGTGATGGCCGACTAGGCCATCTTTTGATACATATGCAGCTAGAGTCAAGAGCTTCGGGGTACTGGTTAGTTCCTAATGTTATTGGACCAACAGGGTTGCAGATCTCTTTAGCTCCTTGGATACTTTCTCTAGCTTTTCCATTGGGGGCTCTGTGCTCCATCCAATAGCTGACTGTGAGCATCTACTTATGTATTTGCTAGGCCCCAGCCTTGTCTCAAAAGAGACAGCTATATCTGGGTCTTTTCAGCAAAATCTTGCTAGTGTATGCAATGGTGTCATCGTTTGGTTGCTAATTATGTGATGGATGGACATGGCAGTCTCTAGATGGTTGATCATTTTGTCTCAGCTCCAAACTTTGTCTCTGTAACAGTCTGGCGGTTCCTCAGAAATTTGGACATGGTACTAGTAGAGGATCCCACAATACCACTCCT
Organism: Mus musculus; assembly: GCF_000001635.26. NCBI lineage: Eukaryota > Metazoa > Chordata > Mammalia > Rodentia > Muridae > Mus > Mus musculus. The sequence goes on along the minus strand of NC_000087.7, from coordinate 30,216,124 downwards.
GGGCATATATCCAGAAGATGTCCCAACCGGTAAGAAGAACACAAGCTCCACTATGTACATACCAACCTTATTTATAAAAGACAGAGGCTGGAAAGAACTCAGATGCCCCTCAACATTGGAATGAGTACAAAAAATGTGGTACATTTACACAATGGAGTACTACTCAGCTATTAAAAAAAGAATTTATGAAATTCCTAGGCAAATGGATGGACCTGGAGGGCATCATCCTGAGTGAGGTAACACAATCACAAAAGAACTCAAATGACATTTACACACTGATAAGTGGATATTAGCCCAGAAACTTAGTATACCCGAGATATAAGATACAATTTGTAAAACACATGTGTATCAGGATTAGGTGTTCTCTGTTGAAATTTTTGGGGTCATAGATACATGCTATCATATCTTCTGGAAATAGAGACATTTTGACTTCTTCCTTTCCAATTTGCATTCATCTGTTCTCGTTTTTTTGTATAATTGCTCTGGCTAGGATTTCAAGTACTCTATTGAATAGGCAGGGAGATAGCGGGCAGCCTTGTCCAGTCCCAGATTTTAGTGGGATTCCTTCCTGTTTCTGACCATTTAGACTAAAGTTAAATCCTGGGCTTTCTCTTCTTTTTTTATGTTTAGGTGTATGCCTTGAATTCCTGATCTTTCCTGGACTTATTTTGAATGGGCATTGTATTTATCCAACTATTTGCTCAGCATCTAATCAGATGATCATGTGTTTTTTGTAGTTGAGTTTTGTTGTTTCTTTGGTTTTTTTTTCTATAATGTATTTAATTGATGGATTTTTTATATTAAACTCTCCCTGCATCATAAGAAAGAGGCCAACTAGATCATGATGGATTATCTTTTTGATGTATTCTCAGACTCGTTTTGAAACGATTTTATTTAGTATTTTTGCACCGATATTCATAATGGAAATTGGTATAAAGAGTCCTTTCTTCATTAGGTCTTTGTATGGTTTGAGTATAGTTGTAATCTTGCTTCAAAGAACGTATTAAATAGTGTTCATTCTCTTTTAATTTTGCATAATAGTTTGAGGAGTATTGGTATTAGGTCTCCATGAAATCTGATAGAATTCTGAACTAAACCCATCAGATCCTGGTCTTACTTTTGGTTGGGAGACTATTAACGATTGCTTCTAGTTCTTTAGGGGTGTTATGACCCACACTACATTCTTGCCAGCAAGAACACCCACAGGACACTCGGATCCTTCTGCAGTAAAGCTTTAATACATATCGAGAGATAGATGATCAGCTTCAGGACAGGAGAGAGCAGAAAACCCCTCCCTTATATAGGCTGTGAAGTATGGTTAGAAGTATTGTTGGAGACGTGCACCACCGGGATTGGCTGCCCACCATCAGCCAGATGACGCCATAGGAGAGGCAGGCCTCAGGTAATGGAAAGATACAATGACGCCTGTGCACACTCAAACGAGCAATGATGACAATGGTGTTGTGAGCGCCATCTTGTAATGGTGACCGTGAGGACGGCTCCTCACATCTCACCCGTTTCTTTTATGTTAGAAGCAACAGGCCACCCAGTACTGAGAGTGGAGATAGAGGTCAAATCCCAAGTGTGCAAGCATAGGATCCTTATACAAAACCTCCTCCCAGGCTCGTCACCCAGAGGAATCTTGGTCAGCTCCCATGTCGTCTTTCCTGGAGGAAGGACACTAGGACACTCAACCTTCTTGAAAGATGACATATCTCCCAGGAAGAAGCTCAAATTAGACCACAAAGTCATTCCAGTGCAGTGCTTAGCCTCACAACTCTCCTGGGCTGTTAAAACACACCCGCTCCACCCCATGCAGCAAGACTCACCTCAGGGTTTTGTGGAGCTAGATGGCCAGCAACCTTATTGCTTGGGTATCATCGATATTCATATATCGGGGGAGACACTATGCTCCAAAGCAACAAGAGCCTGGGTTACTACCATCCTGTCCCTCCTTGTTTTGGCTTTAAGTTTGCAGATCATCCATAGTAGGAGCAGTACTCCAACGTACACAGCAACTCCAAACAAACCCACCACCACTCATTGCTTGAAGTAGGAGAATGCTGCAGAAATCTAGGTAGAAAATCCTTCCATCAATGACAGGTGAAGACATGTCGAATTGACTTATAAGATGGTGATCCTCAGCTCACGGAATGTCTGTTCAAATTCTATGGTCCAATTCTGTAACAAATAACGAGACAAAGCCTTTGACAGGTTAGCTGCTCTTGGAAAATTCTCAAATTGTCCTAAGGTGATACAGACACTAGGCAGCTTATGTTTGCAACCTAGCTGAGCCATTTGCCACAGAATATAAACCTGCTCTTGGACCAGATCTTTCGTTGGTTTACCAACATGAGGCCTCTCTGTATCTGGGAGTTGGCCATGGCCTGCCTTTTCAGGGCCAATGTCACTCTTGCCAAAAGGTTATTTTATGGTTTGTGTTGTCTGAACCGTAGCAGACAAGGCAAGGGCCGAAACAGTGACAGAGGCAGCTACTGCTGCTGTTGCTACCAAGCCAACTATAATAGCAGAGATTTCAAAATCTCTCTTTTCTCTAAATAAGCTTAAATTCTAGAGGCTTCCACAGGAACTGGAACAAATCTAGGCACATGTGTAACCAAAGCAAATGGATACTTAGTAGCATCCCAACAAAGGGTATAGAAACTTTCATTAAGCAAGCAATCTAACTATAATTGATTACTATTTAAACTTTTATTACTTACCACCCACAGAAAGGGGGTCAAACAAAAACCGGGATGACAGTATAATTTACCCTTTTAAATTCTTTATATTTAGTATTAGAGGAGGACCGATCGAATGACCCCAAACCAGCACTCAAAGTGCCCTATTACTCAAAACCCATTTGGCCCTTTTCACTATATCCACCTCCAAACATGGCCATAGGTGAAAGATCGGTACAGCTCTCATTAACCCAACAAAGGAACCATTGACTAAAAGGGTTAGCATCTGTCCGATCAGGATCCATGAAGTTAATTTCATGTCCAGAAAGGATTTCATTAGTCTCTACACTTATGTATGAGGAAAAGGAAAAAAATAATCCTTCAACCACCCAAGAGGGTTTTCTGGTCTGGAACCAAGTCCAAGGAAGCATGGAGTCCTCCAAGGATCTTCCTTTACAAAAGGGTGCCATTCTGGGTTGCTGGGGCAGAGCTTTCCTGGATTTATGACTAGGCCACCAGCCTTGGATTATCAAGGCATTAGCTATTATTTCAGAGTGGGTTCCCCAACAGCAGCTTTCAGCCAGGCCACTGATTGTTTATATAAGGATATACACTGGCGTAGGTCTTTCAAGTCAGAGATCATTACAAAGCACAGGCTTCCTTTGAGGGAAAAGTTTTTTTTTTTCCATCAGAGCCTGAATTTGCCCATCTAATGATAAAAAGGCAAGTCCCAGCTCTTTATCAATAGTAAAGAAATGTGGAAAAACTTGTGCACTGTGCATGACAGGCATGCAGGGGAAAGGTGGACATAATACCCCAACACAATTCCCCTGATACACTTGGAACCAGGATCTGCAGTAGAAGGGTCAGTATGCATCGTTGTTTCAGTATTCCCTCTTTTGTCCACATCTTCTGGAGGGGAGATCATTCAGATGAGGCATTCTGAAACCCAAAGAGTTTTGTCTTCTTCCTGTGGAAAGACACAAATAACTCCCCTGGATCTTATTAAAATAGGATGCGGACCTCTCCATTTTCTGGTTAAGACATATTTCCATTTGATCATTTCTCTAGATCTGGTTGGTTCTGAACAGTGACGATGAGCCGCAGTGTGGCCTTGTTCATCAATATTCAAAAAAATAAGAGTAAAGAGTATCATGGAGACGGCCACCCTCAGTCGACTCACCCTTTCTGTTTCATAAGGTAAGTTTTAAGAGTGTGATGGGCATGTCCCACAATGCCTTGTCCCTGTATGGAAAACCAGTTAAATAAATTACATTCATCTGGAGACAGAACTTTTGAAATTTTTGAGAGGTGTAGGCCAGTCCATTATCTGTTCTAAGAAATTTGTGTTGTCCCCAAGCACTCCAAGATTCAAGGTAATGTTGAATTACATGTGAGGCTTTTTCTTAGTAGAGTGATCAGTTTTACTGCCCTCTTTTCTCTCTCCCCTTCCTTCTGAATCCCGGGGAGTGCCCTTTTTCTTAGACATGTATTTCTTTTTTTTTTTTTTTGAGCTCCCATTCTCTCATTCTGTTAGGTTTCTGACATACTGTCCTGAACCTCTTCTAGTATTCCCTGTCCCTCCACATTGGCTGTTCGGCAGGTTTCATCCTCTAGAAAGTTTTTTATCAGCTTCCAAACTGCCTTGGTGCCAATGCATAAGTCTCCCTCTTCATGCTTACGGTAAAGGTTCCTTCCTAGCTTATTCCTTAAGGCTACAGTTAGTGACCCCAAATAGGTATACCAGGGAGAAATGCGATCCACCTCCTTATCAAAGTTCTGCAGCATATGGGAGGCGACCTGCAGGTCACGTTGCTTTAGCACTGCCTATAATGTGGTGATCACTGACTGTGAGGAGCCCATGATACAGTGAGTGCCTGCAGCTGATCTACACCCGACTTATAGTACTCCTTAAGCAAAGTGAAAGTAAACACAGCGCTCTGCTCCCTTATCTATGGAAGGCTTAGAAGATACCTCAGTGCTGCCACTTATGTATGTCGGACTGACAACACCTCATTTTTCAGCACCAGCCCCAATGGACCTCAAATTTCAGCACCAGCCTTGATGGACAGAATAAGAAACAGAATGAGGGCCAGGGCAAACAACATTAGAGCTTCTACTGCCCCTTCCTAGGGTGCATCTAGATTAAGACCGAAATTAAAAGGTATAAGAGGTTCACGATCAGATATACCTCTCCAAAACTTACCTTTTCCCTGCAGTTCTGAATCCACACCGTCTCCAGGGGTTCTCCTCAATGCCAGCGATGTTGATTCTGGGTTTCTGGCACCAGATGACCCACGCTACCATCTTGCCAGCAGGAACGCACACAGGACACTCGGATCTTTCTGCAGTCAAGCTTTAATACATTTCGAGAGATAGATGATCAGCTTCAAGACAGGAGACCCAGAGAGCAGAAATCCCCTCCCTATATAGGCTGCGAAGTATGGTTAGAAGTAAGGTGGGGGACATGCACCACCGGAATTGGATGACCACCATCAGCCTAAAGACGCCATGGGAGAAGCAGGGCTCATGTAATGGAAAGATACCATGACGCCTGAGTGCACTCACCATGAGCAATGGTGACAATCGTTTTGTCAGCGCCATCTTGTAATGGCGACCTTGAGGCCGGCTCCTCACAGTAGTAGAAGTAATTACAGGGTTTATCTGATCCTGATTTGAATTTGGTACAGCTATTTGTTAAAAGCCCCTTACTGTCACAGCTCCGTGTCAAACTCCCCTGCCCTGCTAGGCAGAGGGACTTTGTCCTCAGCTAGCTAGTAATAAAGCCTCTTGCATTTTGCATCTGTTTTGAGAAGGATGATATTTCTCTAATTTCATTCTCAGCCTGTTTATTCTTTGTGAAGAGAAAGGCCATTGACATGTTTGGTTAATTTTATACCCAGCTAAATCACCGACGTTGTTTTTCAAGTTTAGGTTTTCTCTGGTTGAATTTTTAGGTTCACTTATATATGCTATCATATCATCTGCAAAAAGTGATATTTTGAATTCTTCTTTTCCAATTTGTATCTCCTTGGTCTCCTTTCGTTGTCAAATTGCTCTGTCTAGGTCTTCAAGAACAATGTTGAATAGGTAGGGAGAAAGTGGGCAGCCTGTCTAGTCACTGATTTTAGTGAGATTGCTTCGAGCTTCATACCATTTCATTTGATGTTGGGTACTGGTTTACTGTAACCTGCTTTTATCCTGTTTATGTATGGGCCTTGAATTCCTGATCCTTCCAAGACTTTTATCAAGAATAGGTTTTGGATATACTTAAATGATTTCTTTGCATATAATGAGATGATCATGTGGTTTTGTCTTTAAGGTTGTTTATATAATGGATTATGTTGATGGATTGCCATATATTAAACCATCCCTGTATCCCTGGTATAAAACCGACTTGGTAAGGATGAATGAAAATTTTAATGTGTTCTTGGATATGATTAGGGATAATTTTACTGAGAATTTTTATTTCGATATTCATAAGGGCCATTGTTCCGAAGTTCTTTATCTTTGTTGGAACTTTCTGTGGTTTAGGTATCAGAGTAATTGTGGCTTCATAGAATGAGTTGGGTAGAGTACCTTCTACTGCTATTTTGTGGAATTGTTTGTGCAGAACTGGAATTAGATATTCTTTGACGGTCTGATAGAACTCTGCATTAAACCTATCTGTTCCTTTTTTTGTTGTTGTTTTTTTTTTTTTTTTTTTTTGGTTGGGAGACTATTAATGCCTGCTTCTATTTCTTGAGGGAACATGAGACTGTTTAGATCATTAACTTGATCCTGTTTTAATTTGGGTACATGTTATCTGTTTTCGAAATTTGTCCATTTTGTCCAAGTTATCCTGTTCTGTTGAGTATAGCCTGTTGTAGAAGGATCTGATGGTGTTTTGGTTTTCTTCAGGACCTGTTTTTATGTCTCACTTTTCAATTCTGATTTTGTTAATTAGGATGCTGTCTCTGTGCCTTAAGGGATGCTAGCTAAGAGTTTATCTATCTTTTTGATTTTCTCAAAGAACCAAATCCTCTTTGGTTGATTATTTAAGGAGTTTTTCTTGTTTCCACTTGGTTAATTTCACCCCTGAGTTTGAATATTTCCTTCCATCTACTCCTCTTGAGTGAATTTGCTTCCTTTATTCTGGAGATTTTTCGTTTGTTTTCAAGCTGCTTCTATGTGCTCTCTCTGGTTTCTTTTTGGAGGCACTCAAATCTATGAGTTTCCCTCTTATTAATGATTTCATTGAGTCTCATAAGTTAGGGTATATTGTGGCTTTATTTTCATTAAACTCTAAAATGTCTTTAATATCTTTTTTTATTCCTTCCTTGACCAAGGTATCACTGAAAAGACTTTTGTTCATTTTCAACGTGAATGTTGGCTCTCCATTATTTATGTTGTTATTAAAGATCAATCAGCCTTAGTCCATGGTGGTCTGATAGGATGCTTTGGACAATTGCAATATTTTTTTATCAGTTGAGACCTGTTTTGTGACCAATTATATGGTAAATTTTGGAAAAGGTACCATAATGTGCTGAGAAGAAGTTATATCCTTTTGTTTCAGGATAAAACGTTCTGTAGATATCTATTAAGTCCATTTGTTTAATAACTTCTGTTAGTTTCACTGTGTCCCTGTTTAGATTCTCTTTCCAAGATTTGTCCATTGATAAAAGTGGTTTGTTGAAGCCTCCCACTGTTATTGTGTGAGCTGCAGTGTGTGCTTTGAGCTTTCTTTAATGAATGGGACTGCCCTTGCATTTGGAGCATAGATATTCAGAATTGAGAGTTCCTCTTGGAGGATTTTACCTTTGATGAGTATGAAGTGTCTTTCTTTGTATGTTTTGATAACTTTAGGTTGGAAATCAATTTTAATCGATATTTGAATGGTTACTCCAGCTGATTTCTTCAGACCATTTGCTTGGAAAATTATTTTCCAGCCTTTCACTCTGAGATAGTGTCTGTCTTTTTCCCTGATATGTGTTTCCTGTAAGCAGCAGATTATTGGGTCCTGTTTTTGTAGCCAGTTTGTCAGTCTATGTCTTTTCATTGGCGAACTGAATCCATTGATATTAAGAGACATTAAGGAAAAGTAATTGTTGCTTCCTATTATTTTTGTTGTTAGAGTTTGCATTCTGTTCTTGTGGCTGTCTTCTTTTTGGTTTGTTGAGGGATTACTTTCTTGCTTTTTCTAGGGCATGGTTTCTTTCCTTGTATTGCTTTTTTTTCTGTTATTATCCTTTGAAATGCTGGATTCATGGAGAGTTAATGTGTGAATTTATTTTTTATCGTGAAATAATTTGATTTCTCCATCTATGGTAATTGAGAGTTTGGCTGTGTATAATAGACTGGGCTGGCATTGGTGTTCTCTTAGTTTCTGTATAACATCTGTCCAGGATCTTCTGTCTTTCATAGTCTCTGGTGAAAAGTCTGGTGTAATTCTGATAGACCTGCCTTTATATGTTCTCTGACCTTTTTCCCTCACTACTTTTAACAGTATATCTCTATTTAGTGCATTTCTTCTTCTGATTATTATGTGTCAGGAGGAATTTCTTTTCTGGTCCAGTCTATATGGAATTCTGTAGGCTTCTTTTATGTTCATGGGCATGTCTTTCTTTAGGTTTGACAAGTTTTTTTTTTTTATAATTTTTTTGAAGATATTTGCTGGCCCTTTAAGTTGAAAATCTTCATTCTCATCTACTCCTATTACCCGTAGGTTTGGACTTCACATTGTGTACTGGATTTCCTGGATGTTTGAGATAGGATCTTTTGCATTTTTTATTTTATTTGATTGCTGTTCCAATTTTCTCTATGGAATCTTCTGCACCTGACATTCTCTCTGTCATCTCTTGTATTCTGGTGCTGATGCTCACATCTATGGTTCCATATTTCTTGCCTAGGTATTCTATCTCCAGCGTTGACTTACTTTGGGTTTTTTATTGTGTCTACTTCACTTTTTAGGTCTTGGATGGTTTTATTCAATTCTATCACCTGTTTGGTCGTGTTTTCCTTTAATTCTTTAAGGGTGTTTTTGTGCTTCCTCTTAAGGTCTTCTACCTATTTAGCAGTGTTTTCATCTATTTCTTTAAGTGATTTATTAAAGTCATTCTTGATGTCCTCTACCATCAACCTGAGATATGCTTTTAAATATGGGGCTACCTTTTCGGGTGTTTTGGCGTTTCCAGGACTGGGTGAGGTGGGAGTGCTGTAATTCTGATGACGGTGAGTGGTCTTGGTTTCTGTTAGTAAGATTCTTATGTTTGCCTTCCATCATCTTGTAATCTCGGGAGTTAGTTGTTATAATTGTCTCTGGTTATATCTTGTTCCTCAGTGATTATGTTAGCCTCTATCAGCAGACCTGGGAGACTTGTTTTCTCCTGAGTTTCAGTGTTCAGAGTACTCTCTACAGGCAAGATCTCCTCTTGCAGAGAAGGTGCCCAAATATCTGGTGTTCCAACTTTCCTCCTGGCAGATGTTGTGATCCACTCACTACAGGTACTAAGATCCCATGGAGAGTCCTGTGGGGACCTTTGGGTTGTCCACAGACTCTGCCCCCAAGGTGCCCAGAGCTGTCCTGGACTGGAAGGGACTTGTGACCCTGGTCAGACCGGTTTCTCTGCCTCCCTAATTAATGCAGTCTCAGGTCCTGCATGATAGGATTGGAGCAGAAGTTGTTTTCCACTCACTAAAGGTCTTAAGATCTCGTGGATGTTTCTGTGAGGACCTTGGGGCTGTCCTCAGACTCTGCGCAAAATGTTGCCCAGGTGCTGGCACAGTCGAGAGGGACTTGTGACCATTGTCAGGCCAGTTTTTCTGCTTCCCTAATTAATGCAGTCTCAGATCCTGTGAGATTGGATTGGAGCAGAGGTTGTGTTACATTCACCAGAGGTCTTATGATCCTATTGAGGGTCTTTTGGGGACCTTAGGGGTGTCTGCAGACACTGAGCCCAATGTGCCTTGGTGCTGGCTTGTCAGTCTCTCTCTTATGGTACACTTTCTCTGCCTCCTTAAACAGATGTTGTAAAGATAATGTTTTCAGACACTCTAGATGCTGTAACCTTTTCCTAATGTCAGAAGAAGACTGCCCTATAGAAGCCATGACACCTGTCACCTGCTGGCACGCTGAAGGAGGGTCAAAGGTAGTGTAACACTTCTATACATTTAAGAGGTACTTGAAAAACACTGCTGGGGGCTCCTTTTTCACTTCTACGATCTCTCTTACCTTGGCCAAATTGGTGGGACACCTGCCAGCCCCTTTCAGTCCTATTATCAGAGCCCAGCAGAAAATTGTCAATTGCTCCATATGGTCAGTCCTGTCAGGACATGTCAGAGGGAAGCCTGCATCTATTTCTTTCAGAAGTTTTATTGGTAGTCAATTGGCTCCCAGCATGCTCTTTCTTTCCTCTCAGAATCCGCTCCTTCTCCTCTGGTGAAAGAACCTGTAAAAATTGATGACAGTCATCACAAGTAGGCTGAAGAGAGAATATGAGAGATTCCATTAGATTAGCAAGGCTAGAGGGGTTTTCACGAAGGAGGGTGTGATTTGCTTTCCAGTTATTGAGATCAGAGGAGGAAAAAGGCCATTACTGAAGGGGCTGCAGTTGTCTGCGGTCCGCTGGATGAGGGTCATAAATACATAAAGGCAGTGCGATGGTTGAGTCTGGTCCCTCTGGGCTTCAAGCTCCCTGGTCTTGGGCTTTAGCAACTGGTCCCTCCGCAAATATCTAGTGGCACCCTGTTGAGAGTTCTTGGGGGGACCAGTTGCAAATATGCGGGTGGGGTGCTGTGCCATTTTGTAGGTTCTTCTAAATCTGGATAGATCTTGGGAGAAACCGAGGGCTGCAGTTCAACTGGTGCCAGATTTAACTCTTTCTTTTCCCTCTGGATGGCAGTGGGCCAGAACTGGGGAGCCTGGATTATTCTTTTGAACCCTAGGCTTTAAACAGGATGGGAGAGGGGGGATCCTGTGCTAATTTTTTCTAGATGAGAATGTAGGGCACTCAATCTGGCTGAGACCCTGGTCCCCTCTGTAAAACAACTTTAAGAGCTGAAAACAGGAGGAATTTCTTTTCTGGTCCAGTCTATATGGAATTCTGTAGGCTTCTTTTATGTTTATTTATTTATTGCCTGGGCTGAGATAGAAAGTTTCAGAGGCCCCTGGGCAGATTGCAAAGGTGCTAGATACCCTTGGGCAAATGGGAAAGTCTCTGCACCTCCTTGGGTAGAAACGGAATGTCTACCAAGTGTAGGAGGTGATGGTGGCAAAGTACCTAGAGTCGCCGAAGTAGACTGAGAAGATGCTACAGCCTGCCTCACTTGTGGAAAAAGGCCTAAAGCACTCTGTGACTCTTCATATTGTGCCAATATCCCTGTGGCATCTGTTGAATTTTCCAGATTTCTGTGGTTGGGGATAAAAGAACTTTGCATGGGCAAAGTTCCCTCTTCTGCCCTGAAAAGTACCTTTGGCTTTTGAAAAGATGACAAAGTTTCTAGAACCACTGGAGTAGGTACAAGTTGCTCCTGAACACCCAGTACAGGTGGGCAATGCCCTATATCTGATGGTGAAGGATAAAAGGTTTCTTGAGATTTCTGGCTAAGTAGGGAATTTCCAGTGTCCCTTGGGAAACCTGGGGATCTTTCTGCAAAATGATGGGCAGTTTTAGAAAATCCTACATCCGTATGACAAGCAGTTGGATGATGCAAAGTATCTTGAGCAAATGAAACACTTTGTGTATTCCCCTGTTTAGAAATGGGAAGTTTTAGAGACCCTTGGGCAGAACAGAAATGTCCAAAAGCCTCTTGGGAAGATGAAGAGCCTAGGGTTCCCTGTGAACCTAGGGTTCCTTGTGAAGATAAACAAATTCCCAGAGGCATCTGATCAGATGACACAGATTCTGATAGCAACTGAGTATTTTGGGGAGACGCCAGATGTCCTGGAGTGGGAAGCAAAATTCCCACAGTCTCCTTTGCAGACAGGGACGTTCCTACTGTGGCTTCTGCAGATAAAAAATTCCCCTCAGTGCCCTGAGCAGATGTGGAAGACTCTAGAGTAGTTTCTTTAGATTTCGTCACTTCTAGACGACATTCTTCAGATGAACAAGGTCCCAGAGTTCCTTGCTCAGATCTCAAAGATGATGGTGACACCTGTAGTGATGTAGTAAGATCCAGATGCAGTCCAGCACATCTGGAAGAGTCTCAGATCCCTCCGGTAGATGGAGAGTATTTATTTGTTTCTGAAAATGCTGGGGAAGGAGATGAATGCAGTAGAGCCCCTACAGAGGATCCCGAGATATGGGTCACTGCCTGGGCTGAGATGGAAAGTGGCAGAGGGCCCTGGGCTGATTGCAAATGTGCTAGTTTCCCGGGACCAGAAGGGAATGTTTCTGCACCTCCTTGAGTAAAAGATGAATGTCTACCAGGTTCTCGAGGTGATGGTGGCAAAGGTCCTAGAGTAGGCAAAGCAGATGTAGAAGATTCTGTATTCTCCCTCACTAGAGGCAAAGGGCCTGAGGTAGTCTCTGTGTGTTTACATTGTCCCAAGCCCAATATCCCTGTCGAATCTGCCAAAGGTTCTAGATTCCTTTGGGTGGATGACAAAGAACGTTGCACAGGCAAAGTCCCCTCTGCAGCTGTGCAAAGGTCCTTACAATTTTGAGAGGTTAGCACATATCCTTGAGAGTCTTTACTAGATAGAGGATGCTCCTGAGAACCTAGTACAGATGGTGAGTGTGTTACATCTGCTGGTGAATATGAAATGGATTTTTGTGATTTCTGGCAAGGTAGTAACGGCCCAATGTCCCTTGAGGACTCTGAAGATCTTTGTCCAGAAGGTTCAGAAAGGGGAGAAAATCTCATACATTTCTGGCAATAACTTGGATGTTGCACAGACGTTGGAGAAGATGGCACAGTTTGTACAGTCCATTGTTTAGTTGTGGACAGCTTTAGAGACCCTTGGTCAGAAAGGGAATGTCCAGAAGCCTCTATGGAAGATGAAGAGCCTAGAGTTCCTGGTGAAGATAAAGAAATTCCCAGAGGCTTCTGATCAGATGACAAAGACTCTGAGACCACCGGAGGGATTTGGGTAGACCCCAACGTTCCTGCAGTGGGAGGCAAAGTTCCCACAGTCTGCTTTGCAGACATGGGCTTTCCTACTGTGGCTTGTGCAGATAAGGAATGCCCCCTAGTACCCTGAGCAGATGCAGAAAACCCTACAGTTTTTTTCTTAGATTTGGTCCCTTCAGATAAGCAAGGTCCCAGAGTTCCTTGCTCAGATCTCAAAGATGATGGTGACACCTGTAGTGATGTAGTAAGATCCAGATGCTGTCCAGCACTTCTGGGAATGTCTGATGTCCCTCGGGTAGATGTAGAGTATGTATTTGTTTCTGAAACTGCTGGGGAAGGAGATGAATGCAGTAGAGCCCCTTCAGCAGATCCCAAGATATGGATCATTGCCTGGGCTGAGATGGAAAGTGTCAGAGGCCCCTGGGCTGATGGTAAATGTGCTAGGTTCCCGGGACCAGAAGGGAAAGTTTCTGCACCTTCTTGAGTAAAAGATGAATGTCTACCAGGTTCTCGAGGTGATGGTGGCAAAGGTCCTAGAGTAGGCAAAGCAGATGTAGAAGATTCTGTATTCTCCCTCACTAGAGGCAAAGGGCCCGAGGTAGTCTCTGTGTGTTTACATTGTCCCAAGCCCAATATCCCTGTGGAATCTGCCAAAGGTTCTAGATTCCTTTGGGTGGATGACAAAGAACTTTGCACAGGCAAAGTCCCCTCTGCAGCTGTGCAAAGGTCCTTAAAATTTTGAGAGGTTAGCACATATCCTTGAGAGTTTTTACTAGATAGAGGATGCTCCTGAGAACCTAGTACAGATGGTGAGTGTGTTACATCTGCTGGTGAATATGAAATGGATTTTTGAGATTTCTGGCAAGGTAGTAACGGCCCAATGTCCCTTGAGGACGCTGAAGATCTATGTCCAGAAGGTTCAGAAAGGGGAGAAAATCTCATACATTTCTGGCAATAAGTTGGATGTTGCACAGACTTTGGAGAAGATGGTACAGTTTGTACAGTCCATTGTTTAGTTGTGGACAGCTTTAGAGACCCTTGGTCAGAAAGGGAATGTCCAGAAGCCTCTATGGAAGATGAAGAGCCTAGAGTTCCTGGTGAAGATAAAGAAATTCCCAGAGGCTTCTGATCAGATGACAAAGACTCTGAGACCACCGGAGGGATTTGGGTAGACCCCAACGTTCCTGCAGTGGGAGGCAAAGTTCCCACAGTCTGCTTTGCAGACATGGGCTTTCCTACTGTGGCTTGTGCAGATAAGGAATGCCCCCTAGTACCCTGAGCAGATGCAGAAAACCCTACAGTTTTTTTCTTAGATTTGGTCCCTTCAGATAAGCAAGGTCCCAGAGTTCCTTGCTCAGATCTCAAAGATGATGGTGACACCTGTAGTGATGTAGTAAGATCCAGATGCTGTCCAGCACTTCTGGGAATGTCTGATGTCCCTCGGGTAGATGTAGAGTATGTATTTGTTTCTGAAACTGCTGGGGAAGGAGATGAATGCAGTAGAGCCCCTTCAGCAGATCCCAAGATATGGATCATTGCCTGGGCTGAGATGGAAAGTGTCAGAGGCCCCTGGGCTGATGGTAAATGTGCTAGGTTCCCGGGACCAGAAGGGAAAGTTTCTGCACCTTCTTGAGTAAAAGATGAATGTCTACCAGGTTCTCGAGGTGATGGTGGCAAAGGTCCTAGAGTAGGCAAAGCAGATGTAGAAGATTCTGTATTCTCCCTCACTAGAGGCAAAGGGCCCGAGGTAGTCTCTGTGTGTTTACATTGTCCCAATGCTAGAATCCCTGTGGAATCTGCCAAAGGTTCTAGATTTCTTTGGGTGGATGATAATGAACTTTGAACAGGCAAAGTTCCCTTTGTCACTGTACAGTTTTTCTTTTGCCATTGAGAAGTTAACAGCAAAAGTTCTTCAACTCCCTGGCCAGCTATGGGCTCCCCCAAACTGTCTTCTGCATTAAGGGAAACTTGTCCATGCAACTGAGTCGATGGTGAGAGTAATGGAGAAATTTGTGCTGATCCATTCAGTTCAAGATTTGATTGTGGATACAGGGATGTTGCAACAGCTTTTTGTAAAAACGGTGGAGGAGCTTGACTTGCTTGTGTTAGTGTGCAATGGCCATGAGGCTTTGGTACATGTGGCAATGTTTCTGGTGTCCTTGGTACCCATGACGACATTCCCAAGGAACCTGACACCGAAGAAAAATGTTGATGAGCACACTGGGCAGACTCCGATGATCCCAGAATCTCCTGGGAAGATGTTGACTGCTGCATAGACTGTTGAGTATATGGTGAAAGGTCTAGAGATGCCTCAACAGATATGCTAAGTTTGGTAGATAGCAAATGTGCTAGATCACTTGAAACTTCTAAAGAAGACACCTGAGATCGTTGGTCAGGTTGTGAATGTCCTGTATGACTTGAGGTATGTTGCAAAGGGCCTTTAGTGACTTGGAGAGATGGTGAGGTATACTGAGATTCTACTGTATATGACCAGTCCCCTGGCTTCTGTTGGTAAGATGGTAAATGTTCTAGAAACCCTGGGAAAGATGGCAAAGTACCAACAGTTTCCTGGACAGGTATAGAATGTTCAAGAGGTGCTTGCTTACATCTCACAGTTGTTAGAGTGCCTGATGTAGTTTGGGGAAGTTTCTGAGCACATAGTACAGATGATGAAGGTTCCACAGTCCCTTGGGAATATAACAATGCTTTTTTAGTTTTCCTGGTGGATTCAGAAGATCTTTTTTCAGATGGAAAATTTTCTGTTGTCTTAGTTTCAGATTTGGGAGGTCCCATAGACCCTATAAGAGGCAAAGGATCTGTTGTAGTCCCTTGGACAGATGGCAAGTTATCCAGAGATTCTACCATGTGTGATGAGTGCTCTAGCTTCTTTTGGAAAGATGCTGAATGCTCTAGTTTCCCTGAGGTAGTTGTAGAAGAACCTTCAGTCCCCTGGACAGGTCCAGAATGTTCTAAAGGCCCTTGCTTACATGTCACAATTGTTAGTGTTCCTGTTGTAGTGTGAGGAGGTTTCTGAGCATGTGGTGCAGATGAGGAACTTCCCACAGTCCCTTGGGAATATAACAATGCTTTTTTAGTTTTCCTGGTGGATTCAGAAGATCTTTTTTCAGATGGAAAATTTTCTGTTGTCTTAGTTTCAGATTTGGGAGGTCCCATAGACCCTATAAGAGGCAAAGGATCTGTTGTAGTCTCTTGGACAGATGGCAAGTTATCCAGAGATTCTACCATGTGTGAAGAGTGCTCTAGCTTCTTTTGTAAAGATGCTGAATGCTCTAGTTTCCCTGAGGTAGTTGTAGAAGAACCTTCAGTCCCCTGGACAGGTTCAGAATTTTCTAAAGGCCCTTGCTTACATGTCACAATTGTTAGTGTTCCTGTTGTAGTGTGAGGAGGTGCAGATATTGAAAGTTTCACAGTCCCTTGGGTAGATAACAATGTTTTCTTAGTTCCCTGGGTAGATGGAGAAGATATCACAGCCTCTGTTACAGATGGTGGATGTTGCAGGGTATCTTGCATAGATAGAGAAATTGTAGAAGCCTTTTGAAAAGAACTGAAAAATTTCACAGGTCCTGGTTTAGATGGCGAATTTTCTAGAGCCCCAGTTTCAGATGTGGGCAGCCCCATAGCCCCTGTAGGACACAGAGAATGTATCTCAGCTCCTTGATTTGATGGAAATATTTGAGGCACCCTATCAGCATATTGAGTAGATCCTAAAGCTCCTGTCTTATGACATGATGGTTCTACAGTCCCCTGTAGTGATAAAGACTGTCTCACAATGTCTTTTTCTGATTTGTATTTTGTACCTTCCTTTTGGGAGGATACCAAAGAACCTAGGGTCCCTTGTGCCAGTGATGACATTTCAAGAGACCTTTGCAATTGGAAATCCCCTAGTTTAGATGGTGAAGAATGCAGAGTCTGTTTAGAAGGTGTGTAAGTGGGCAGTGGTCCTTGGGTAGTTATCAAAAGTTCTAAGGTCTGTGAAGTAAATTGATCATGTTTCTGAGCATTTGCTGCAGTAAGTGAGTTTTTTCCACCATCCTTGGTGGATTGCAAAGACCCTTGAAGCCCTTGGCAAGATGAGGAAGATAACAAAGACTCAGTAGCAAGAGTAGGTAAGGAAATTCCCACAGGATCTGGGCCAGGCAGCATATGGCTTGGAAAACCTGAGACATTTTTCAAATGTCCTGGAGATCTCTGAGAATCTGAATATGTCCCCATATCCACATCCACACATGGCAATGGTCCTTTAGACACCTTAGAAGGTGAGGAAGGTGGCCTATCACCCAGAACAGAAAAAGAATGTCTGAGAGTTCCCTGTGTGGATGTGGAGAGTTCTGGAGTCTGTTGTGCAGAGAGAGATTGTCCCACAGCCCCTTGAACAGAATACAAATGTGCTACACTTCCTTCTGAGGAGGAAGGAGTTCCATGTTGCCATTGAGTGAGTGGCATGACATTTAGGGGGGACACTGAGCCAGACTGAGATAAATCTAGAACTCCATGAATGTGGGGCAAATTGGATGGAGTCTCCTGAGATGACAGAGAAAGGCTCACAGGCTCTGGAGCCACTGGTAAGGGTCCAGGAGCCACAATGGCTGACGGGGAAATTGCCAGAGCTCCTGGTCTAGGTGGAAAAGCTCCTAGCAATCTTTGAGTACGTTGGCAGGCTCTTGTTTTACTTGGGAGAGATAACAAAGGTGCTAAAGTCCCTTGAGTACTTGGTGAAGTAGCATCAGTACTCTGGGTAGTTGTGGAAAGATCCAGAGGCCTTTGCAAGGACATCAAAGGTCCTGCAAACTCAGGTGAGCATGAAGAAGATTCCAGAGGCCCCTGAGTTGGGGGTGCATGTCTGGAAACTCCTTGTGCTGATGAAGAATGATCCAGATCTCCCGGAAGGTGGAGTGAATATCCTGAACACCTTGTTGAAGATGGAAAAGTTTTCTGAACACCTTGGCCAGGTGGCAAATGTTCTGTTGTTCTCTGGACACCCAGAGTTCCTGGGGAAAATGCTAAACATCCTAAAGACCTTTGCACAGCTGGTAAAGTTTCTAGATGCTCATGCTTAGATGTTAACGATCTAGCAGATCCTAGGGCAGATGGTAACTGTCCCACAACAAGAATGTTGGAGGCAGAAGGTTTTTTAGATGCTTTAGAAGACATGGAAGATTTTTGATATGTTTGGGCTAAAGGCACAACTTCTAGATGATTTTTTTTACATGTGGACTTTCCCTTAGACCCTTGGTAATATAAAAGAGGTTGTGTCGTTCTGAAGTCTGATTGGCCAACGGACCAATCACCTTGAGCATGGGCAAAATGTTCTGGATCATTTGAGAGAGATAAAGAAATTCCCTGGAGCTCTGGGCCAGATCGTGAACAGACCAGAGCCTTTTGGTTAGACAGAGAAAGCCCTTGAGCCTTTTGGGGAAATATGGAATGTCCACCATACCCTTTGTCCAACTGGCAACTTTCCACAGTCCCTTGGTCATCTGTGGGATGTTTCAAGGCATTTTGGACAGATACAGAAGGGGTGGGACTCACCTGAGGAGTCGTTGTAGCGATTGATGTTTCTTTGGCAGCAGGAGATGATGCAAGTCCCCTTTCATCAGAAGTTCTGGAGTCTCCTTTATCAGAAGGATCAACACTCAACCTGTTTTTAGTAGAAACCGGATGCTTGGGGAAAGCATGGGTAGAGGGAGAAGGTCTACTACTTCCCATCAGAGAAGGCATGTGAAAGGAACACTCTTGGGTAGATGGAGATAATTGTAAAGCACCCTGTTCAGATATGGTAGATCCTATGACCATCTGCACAGATGGGGAAGGTATTAATGTGTCTTGTGTACCCGTGCAATTCTTGCCCGTGGCTTCAGAGTGAGGGGAATGTCCTAGAGATACCTGTGTAGATGTGGCCTCTCCTAGAGCATCATGGACATATGTGAGAGGTATAAGAGCCTCTTGAGCAGGTAGGGAAATTTCTAGACCTCCTTGTGTACTAGTGGAAGTTCCAAGAAAATTTTCTTCAGCCTGAGAAAGGGATAACACCTTCTGTATAGAAGTATCAGGTGTCGTAGCCAGCTTGATAGGCAAAACAGGTTCCAAGGGCCCTTTTGAAGATGAAGTAGAACCTAGAGCCTTATGGGCATTTGGAAGATATTCTGGAGACATTTGTGGGCATGGAGAAGGACCAACGGCCCTTTGTCCAGGTGGATAAGAGTCTATAGCATCTTGTGTAGATGGGGAAGATGGCTGATCCTCTTGAGGAGATAGGGAAGTTCTCATAGTCTCCTGTGAAGTTTGGGGAGGTCCTATGGATTCTTGTGCACAGGTAGAATCCAAGGAATTCCCTTCTTTAGCCGTACAGGATGCTACAGACTCTTGTGTGTGCAAATCACCTCCCACAGCACCTTGCTCACATAGGATTGGATCCAGAACCTTCTGTACAGATGGAATCTGTCCTAGAACATCTTTTGTAGATGTGTCACATCCACGAGTCATTTCTAAAGATGGGACTGTGGCTAGAACTCCTTTTGTAGATGTAGCCTGTCCTACAAACCCTTTATGTGATAGGGTAGTACTCAGACAATCCTGTACAGGTTTTGGAAATCGTAGCATCTTTGATGTATATGGGGAATCCTTTACAGCCTCTCCTACAGATACACAATGTCCCAGTGTCACCAAGGGCTGCATGGAGGGTTGTATGGTCTCAGCACACTGTACAAATATGGAGCTTGTTTGGCTCCCTGGGAGCATTTTGGCAGAATCTTGGCTGTTTGGGACCTGATGACAAGTCAGGAGGACCCTTTTGGCTGGTAGGGGATATTTGAATAATTCTTGATCAGATCGGGACTTTCTGGAGACCCGTTGTTTAGAGAGAGCATCTTTCAATCCTCTACTAGAATGAGAATGTTCAGGGTCACTTTTCATAGCAGGAGAATGATTTAATCTTCCTTTCTGTGGGAGATCAGATTTAAGAACATGTCTTTGATGCTCTTCCATAGAGGGAGATAATCCTAGTGGCCACCTAACAGATGGAGAAGGTCTCAGAACCCCTGGGGAAGATGCTGATGGTTCTAGTTCACTTTGTGTATGTGCAGAAGGCACAAGAGTCCCTTTGGAGGACTCGGGAGTTTCTATCACATATAGCCTATGTGTGGAACTCTCAAGAGCCCCTTCTAAGGATGGCAAAGGTCCTTGAGCTCCTGGTATAGGTGTGGAAATTTTTGTCTCTGCTTGGGCAGGTATGAGCGGTGTGAGGCTCACTTTTGGAATCGTGATTGCATTTCTTTCCCTTTGGACTGTAAGAGATGATCTGAGCCCATTTTTTAATGGTAGAGGACTTTGAAAGCCCTCTTGGTTTAAAGGGGAAGTTCTGAAATCCTCTTGGTCAGCAGGGTCAGGTCTCAAACTCACTTTACTAGAAGCAGATTGCATGGGGCACTTTGGGGGAGAAGGGGAACATCTTTGGCTGTCTTTGTGAGAGGACTTAGCTTTATGCCCTGCTTTGGCAGCTGTCAAACATGTTGAACTCTCCTGGGGAGAGGAAGTGGAAGTCGATACATTTGAGACAAAAGAGAAATCAGTGATGTTACCTTTGGGAGAAGGAGGTTTGGATCCCTCCTTGTCTGATGGGGCCTGTTGTAGGTCCCCTTGACCAGAGGAGTCTTGTCCAACATGCTTTGGAGGAGAATTGGAAAGATTAGAGTTATGTAGGGTAGGGGATAACCTTTTGGAACTCCTTCTGGAAGAGGAGGCATGTATGATTTTCCTTTCAGCACAAGTGGGAAGTCTTTGGGATGCCTGGGCAGATGTGGAATGCCCCATAGACTCTTGGAAATATCTGGTTAGTTCGAGAACATCTTGGGTGGATAGGGACAGTCCCTGAGCATGTTGGGTGGATAGGGACAGTCCCCGAGCATGTTGGGTGGATAGGGAAAGTCCCTGAGCATCTTGGGGAGAAGTGGAAGTTCCCGGATCTCCTTGGCTAGATACGGAAGGGTGTGGGGAACCTTGAATATGTGGGGAGATTACCTGTCCATGTTGTCCAGCAGAAGACGGCCCAGGCACTGTGTGATCTTCTTTAAACTTGTGACTGGCATCTCCAGCCCCGTTTGTGGAAGATGCTGCAGGCACTCTATCACCCAACTGGTCAAAATCCATAGGTTCTTCAAACACAGTGGACATAGACTGGCTTCTTGTCACCTTCCCAGGGATGGGCACAGAAGAGGAGGCTACTCTTTTTCTGGTGGCAGGCTGTAAAACAGATGGTCTGGTATCCCTGGTCAGTGGGTGACTCGTGCCCTCAGGAACCCTCAGAGGAATTGTAACTGTCCATTTTTTGTTCTCTTTCAGGTTCCTCAAAGGGTCCGGGATCCTCTTCTTGGCTGAAGCCTTGACAAGAGCTTTGAGTTTCTGTAGCTTTTCTGTCACGTGAGCATCAGGTTTTTTGAATCTCTGGTCTTCATAGGGATTTGGGCTCCTGAACTTGTACCGAGTCCGTCTAAGGAGCCCCGGATGATCAAAGTCCCTCGGGTCTCTGCTGGTCAAGTGCTTCCCTTGTTGGGGTAAGGTGTTACCATCCGGTTGGGGGACAGTGAAGGGGGTCCCAGGCCGTGGAGGCTGGGAACCCTGCAAGAGATTCCCCAATTGGGGTACGGTATTATTATTCCTTTGGGGGACACTGAAGGGGGTCCCAGGCCGTGGAGGCTGGGAAACCGGTCCCTGGTCAGAGGGTAAAGTCCGGGCTGAGGCTTCCTGCCCTCTCTCCACACGTCTGGCCATTTAATCGTGAAGGAAATTGTTCAAGAAACATGAAATGGGCCACTGCCCATGAAAGGGGCAGTGCATGTACTTGCCAATGGTGACTCGTGGCAAACAATGCTTAAGCAGCAACCTTTGAGAGCGGCACTCTCTCCCGAGTACTGTGAACGCGTCCTGAAGGCCAAGAGCACAGAACTAGAGTGACCGTTGGCCTCAGGAATGAAGCAAAGTTCTAGAACTGCTGTCCTCATGCCTGCACGGGCCAGTTGCGAGCTGGAGAGCAGCTGTCCTCATGCCTGCCAGTCCCGAGCCTGGACAGTGAGTGTCCTTGCGCCTGCACGGGCCAGTCCTGAGCCTGGACAGTGAGTGTCCTTGCGCCTGCACAGGCCAGTCCCGAGCCTGGAGAGAGGCTGTCCTCATGCCTGCCCGGGCCAGTCCCGAGCCTGGAGAGAGGCTGTCCTCATGCCTGCCCGGGCCAGTCCCGAGCCTGGAGAGAGGCTGTTCTCGAGCCTGTAGAGGCCAGTCCTGAGCTGCCTCACTTTGCAGTTCTGCTTGAGGTAGCAGTGCAACCATCCAAGCATTCTGAATGAGGAGGGACACTGAGGAGCCTCTCCCTTTGGGTTCAGAGTGCTACCTGGTCTGGTATTTTAGTGATTTTCAGTTATTAGGCTTTGCGGTATTTTTAGCGTTTTACTGTTTCTATTTTTTTGTTGTTGTTGTTTGTTTGTTTGTTTGTTTGTTTTCTTGAGTTTTTTTTTTTATTTTAATTTTGGAGTTATATTTTTTGCGTTTAAGAGTTTTAGTGTTGGCAGGCAGTGGTGACCTTGCCTTTAATCCTACACTTGGGAGGCAGAAGTAGGTAAATTTAAGAGTTCAAGTCAGCATATTCTCCAGGACAGCCAGGGTTACACAGAGAAACCCAGTCTCCAAAACTCAAAAAGAAAAAAAAACAAACAAACAAACAAAAAACAAACAAACAAAACAAACAAGAAAGAAAGAAAGAAAGAAAGAAAGAAAGAAAGAAAGAAAGAAAGAAAGAAAGAAAGAAAGAAAAAAGAAAGAAACAAAGAAAGAGAAAGAAAGAAAAAGAAAAAAGAAAGAAAGAAAGAAAGAAAGAAAGAAAGAAAGAAAGAAAGAAAGAAAGAAAGAAAGAAAGAAAGAAAGAAAGAAAGAAAGAAATTTAGCGACATTTTTGGCTTCATCTGTGTTTTTTAAAGATTTTTAGTTTTTTTTTTTAAGTGTTTTTAGTGTTTTTAGAGGAGTGTTTTAAACTCTATATTTGTTTTTTTTTTTGAGGCTTCTAGTGTATAAGTTTTTTTGTTTTTTTTGTTTTTGGTTTTTTTTTGAATTTTATTGTTTTTCTTAGGTTATTTTGTTGTTGTTGTTCTTGAATAATTATTTACAATTTGAGGGTTTTTAATTTTAGTATTTAATAGTTTTAGAGTTGCCAGGCAATTGTGGCCCATGCTTTTAAACCCAGCACTTGGGAGGAAAATGTAGGGGATTTTTTTTAGATCAAGGCCAGCCTGTTCTACAGAGGGATCTCCTGGACAGCCAGGGATAAACATAGAAAACCAGTCTCCAAAACTTAAAAAAAAAGAAAAAAAAAAAAAAGAAAAGAAGAAAGACAGAAAGAAAGAAAGAAAGAAAGAAAGAAAGAAAGAAAGAAAGAAAGAAAGAAAGAAAGAAAGAAAGAAAGAAAGACAGACAGACAGACAGACAGACAGACAAAGAGAGAGAGAGAGACAGGAAGGGAGGAAGGAAGGAAGGAAGGAAGGAAGGAAGGAAGGAAGGAAGGAAGGAAGGGAGGGAGGGAGAGAGAGGGAGGAAGAAATGAAGGAAGGAAGGAAAAAAGGAAGGAAGGAAGAAGGAAGGAAGAAAAAGGAAGAAAGGAAGGAATAAAGGAAGGAAGGACATGTTTTAGGGACATTTTGGCTTCTTATGTACCTTTTTTTTTTTTTAGATTTCTATGGGTTTTTCAAAAGGTTTGTAAAGTGTTTAGAAGAGTGTTTTAGAAGTTTTTTGTTGTTGTTTTTGTTTTTTGTTTTGTTTGTTTGTTTTTCAGGCTTCTAGTGTATTTTTTAGTGTTTTTCTTGGTTTTTTAAGGATTTTAGTGTATTTTAGGGTTTTGAGGTTTAATTTAGGCTTTACTTTATTTCTTCTTTTTTTTTTGGATGTTACTGT
>NC_000087.7:30129943-30187443 GCF_000001635.26 Mus musculus | reverse complement strand
CAGAAGATTCCATAGAGAACATTGGAACAACAATCAAATAAAATACAAAATGCAAAAGATCTTATCTCAAACATCCAGGAAATCCAGGACACAATGTGAAGTCCAAACCTAGGGGTAAGGGAAAAAGGTCGGTAACATATAAAGGTAGGCCTATCAGAATTACACCAGACTTTTCACCAGAGACTATGAAAGACAGAAGATCCTGGACAGATATTATACAGATACTAAGTGAACACAAATGCCAGCCCAGGCTATTATACCCAGCCAAACTCTCAATTACCATAGATGGAGAAAACAAAGTATTTCACGATAAAAAACAAATTCACACATTAGCTTTCCGTGAATCCAACCCTTCAAAGTATAATAAGAGAAAAAAAAAATACAAGGACAGAAACCACACCCTACAAAAAGCAAGAAAGTAATCCCTCAACAAACCAAAAAGAAGACATCCACAAGAACAGAATGCAAACTCTAACAACAAAAATAATAGGAAGCAACAATTACTTTTCCTTAATATCTCTTAATATCAATGGATTCAGTTCCCCAATAAAAAGACATAGACTGACAGACTGGCTACAAAAACAGGACCCAATAGTCTACTGCTTACAGGAAACCCATCTCAGGGAAAAAGGCAGACACTACCTCAGAGTGAAAGGCTGGAAAACAATTTTCCAAGTAAATGGTCTGAAGAAATCAGCTGGAGTAACCATTTAAATATCGAATAAAATTGATTTTTAACCTAAAGTTTTCAAAAAAGACAAAGAAGGACACTTCATACTCATTAAAGTTACAATCTTCCAAGAGGAACTCTAAATTCTGAATATCTATTCTCCAAATGCAAGGGCAATCCAATTCATTAAAGAAAGCTCAAAGCACACATTGCAGCTCACACAATAATAGTGGGAGGCTTCAACAATGCACTTTTTTTTTTTGGAGGAAAAAATTTTATTTGTATGTAAATCACTTAAACAAAAAAGTTAATAAATTAAAAAAAATTCATCCATGGAGCTATGTCTAGATATGTTTTGAATTCTTGACCTAATGAGTTAAAATTAAAAAAAAAAAAAACCTAAATATAAAAATCCTTCCTTAAGTAAATTTACAAACCATTTTACAATTTGATCAATCTAGTTACAGAACAAACCACTTTTATCAATGGACATATCGTGGAAACAGAAACTAAATAGGGACACAGTGAAACTAACAGAAGTTATTAAACAAATGGACTTAATAGATATCTACAGAATGTTTTATCCTGAAACAAAAGGATGTAACTTTTTCTCAGCACATCATGGTACCTTCTCCAAAATTGACCATATAATTGGTCATAAAACAGGCCTCAACTGATAAAAAATATTGCAATTGTCCAAAGCATCCTATCAGACCACCAAGGACTTAGGATGATTCATCTTCAATAACAACATTAATAATGGAAAGCCAACACTTATGTTGAAAATGAACAACAGTCTTTTCAGTGATACCTTGGTCAAGGAAGGGATATAGAAGGAAATTAAAGACATTTTAGAGTTTAATGAAAATAAAGCCACAACATTCCCTAACTTATGAGACTCAATGAAATCATTACTAAGAGGGAAACTCATAGATTTGAGTACCTCAAAAAAGAAACCAGAGAGAGCACATACAAGCAGCTTGAGAACACATGAAAAATCTCCAAAATAAAGGAAGCAAATTCACTCAAGAGGAGTAGATGGAAGGAAATAATCAAACTCAGGGGTGAAATTAACCAAGTGGAAACAAGAGGAACTACTTAAAGAATCAACCAAAGAGGAGCTGGTTTTTTGAGAAAATCAACAAGATAGATAAACCCTTAGCTAGCATCCCTTAAGGCACAGAGACAGCATCCTAATTAACAAAATCAGAATTGAAAAGGGAGACATTAAAAACAGATCCTGAAGAAATCCAAAATACAATCTGATCCTTCTATAACACACTATACTCAACAGAACAGGATAACCTGGACAAAATGGACAAATTTTTAGACAGATACCAGGTAACAAAGTTAAAACAGGATCAAGTTAACTATCTAAACAGTCCCATATACCCTAAAGAAATAGAAGCAGGCATTAATAGTCTCCCAACCAAAAAAAAAAAAAAAGCCCAGGAACAGATGGGTTTAATGCAGAGTTCTATCAGACCTTCAAAGAATATCTAATTCCAGTTCTGCACAAATAATTCCACAAAATAGCAATAAAAGGTACTCTAACCAACTCATTCTATGAAGACACAATTCCTCTGATACCTAAACCACAGAAAGATCCAACAAAGATAAAGAACTTCAGAACAGTGGCCCTTATGAATATCGAAACAAAAATACTCAGTAAAATTATCCCTAATCATATCCAAGAACACATTAAAAATTTCATTCAACCTTACCAAATAGGTTTTATACCAGGTGTACAGGGATGGTTTAATATATGGCAATCCATCAACATAATCCATTATATAAACAAACTCAAAGACAAAACCACATGATCTTCTCATTAGATGCAAAGAAATCATTTAAGTAAATCCAAAACCCATTCATGATAAAAGTCTTGGAAGGATCAGGAATTCAAGGCATAACAGGATAAAAGCAATTTACAGTAAATCAGTACCCAACATCAAATGTAATGGTATGAAGCTGGAAGCAATCCCACTAAAATCAGTGACTAGACAAGGCTGCCCACTTTCTCCCTACCTATTCAACATTGTTCTTGAAGTCCTAGGCAGAGCAATTTGACAATGAAAGGAGACCAAGGGGATACAAATTGGAAAAGAAGAATTCAAAATATCACTTTTTGCAGATGATATGATAGTATATATAAGTGAACCTAAAAATTCCACCACAGAACACCTAAACTTGAAAAACAACGTCGGTGAAATAGCTGAATATAAAATTAACCAAACATGTCAATGGCCTTTCTCTTCACAAAGAACAAACAGGCTGAGAAGGAAATTAGAGAACCATCGCCCTTCTCAATAGTCACAAATAATATAACATACTTTGGTGTGATTCTAACTAAGGAAGTGGAAGATCTGTATGATAACAACTTCAAGTCTCTGAAGAAAGAAATTAAAGAAGATTTCAGAAGATGGAAAGATCATCCATTATCATGGATTGGCAGTATCAACATTGTAAAAATGACCATCTTGCCAAAAGAAATCTACAGATTCAATAAACTCTCCATTAAAATTCCAACTCAATTCTTCCATGAATTAGAAAGGGCAATCTGCAAATACATTGGGAATAAACAAAACCTAGGATAGCAAAAAATCTTCTCATGGATAAAAGAACCTCTGGTGCAATCACCATGCCTGACCCAAAGCTTTACTACAGAGCAATTGTGATAAAAACTGCATGGTACTGATATAGTGACAGAGAAGTAGACCAATGGAATAGAATTGAAGACCCAGAAATGAACCCACACACCTATTGTCAATTGATCATCTACAAGGGAGCTAAAACCATCCAGTGTAAAAAAGACTGCATTTTCAACAAATAGTGCTGGGACAATTGGTGGTTATCATGTAGAAGAATGTGAATCAATCCATTCCTATCTCCTTGTACTAAGGTCAAATGTAAGTGGATCAAGGAGCTCCACATAAAATCAGAGACACTGAAACTTGTAGAGGAGAAAGTGGGGAAAAGCCTCAAAGATATGGGAACAGGGAAAAATTCCTGAATAGAAGAAAAATGGCTTGTATTGTAAGATTTAGAATTGACAAATGGGACCTCATAAAGCTGCAAATCTTTTGTAAGGCAAAAGACACCTTCAATAAGACAAAAAGGTCACCAAAAGATTGTGAAAGGATCTTTCACTGTCCTAAATCAGATAGGGCACTAATATCAAATATATATAAAGAACTCAAGAAGGTGGATTCCAGAAAATCAAATAAAAAACGGGCCTCAGAGCTAAAGAAAGAATTCTCACCTGAGGAATACCAAATGGCTAAGAAGCACCTGAAACAATGTTCACCATCCTTAATCAGCAGTGAAATGTAAATCAAAACAACCCTGAGATTCCATCTCACACCAGTCAGAATAGCTAAGATCAAATATTCAGATGACAGCAGATGCTGGCAAGGATGTGGAGAAAGCAGAAAACTCCTCCATTGTTGGTGGAATTGCAAGTTTTAAATTAACTCTGGAAATAAGTCTGGCGGTTCTTCAGATAATTGGACATTGTACTACCATAGGATCCCACAATACCTCTCCTGGGCATATCTGCAGAAGCTGTTCCAACTAGTAAGACACATGCTCCACTATGTTCATAGCGGCCTTATTTATAATAGCCAATAGCTGGAAAGAATCCAGATGCATGTCAACAGAAAATGGTTACAAAATTGTGGTACATTTACACAATGGAGTTCTACTACTAATAGTACAGCTATTAAAAAGAATGAGTTTATGAAATTTATAGGCAAATGGTTGGACCTGGAGAGCATCATCCTGAGTGAGGTAACTCAATCACAAAAGAATGGTAATGATATGTACTCACTAATAAGTGGATATTAGCGCTGAAACCTAGAATACTCCCAAGATATAAGATACAATTTGCCAAACACATGAAACTCAAGAAGAATGAAACCCAAACTGTGGACACTTTTCCCTTCTTAGAATTGGAAACAAAATACCCATGGAAGGAGTTACAGAGACAAAGTTTTGAGCTTAGACAAAAGGATAGACCATCTAGAGATTGCCATATGCAGGGATCCATCCACTAATCAGTCTCCAAACAAAACAAAACAAAACAAAAATCGTAGTAATCATGGCTACTGATCAGAAACCATACTCTTGGACCACTGATAAGAAAGTTAATTTAAAAAGAAGCCAAGTAACTCATTCCTTCCTCAACATTCTTGAATGTCAACCCCATTGTTGGGAAGAGATTTACTATCACATTAAAAGCCCAAATAAACTTTCTTTGGAAGGAAATTCAATCTATTGATAAGCCCCTCTCTCTATAATTTTAGTTTCAAAATTAGAAGAAGTATATAGATTATATGAGCCTCAAGCCACATCGAGAAAAGTTCTAGAATGGACCTGGTTAGAGAGATTATCTTCACGCCTGCGCAGAGATGCAAGGTATGGGAGAGGCAAACAGGGTGCCCACCATCATTGTGAAGCTGAAAACTGGTGCGACTTCTATTGGGGTACAACAATACCCCATGAGCAGAGAGGCCCAAGTCGGCATCAGACCTCACATTCAAAGGCTCATAGAAATAGGTGTTTTGGTCCCTTGTCAATCTCCCTGGAATACTCCATTACTACCAGTTAAAAAGCCAGGCACTAATGTTTATCTGCCAGTACAAGACTTAATAAAAGTAAACGAAAGAGTATGAAATATTCATCCTACTGTTCCTAACTCCTACAATCTACTTACTTCTCTCCACCCTGACAGACATTGTTATATAGTCCTGCACCTGAAGGACACATTCTTCTGCCTAAAACTACATCCCATGAGTCAGGTAATCTTTGCTTTCAAGTGGAGAGACCCAGATTAGGGATAGGCTGGACGAACTAACTTTGAGACATTTACCTCAAAAATTCAAGAACTCTCCTATTCTCTTTGATGAAGCCTTCCACTCGGACTTGGCACTGTTCAGGTCAGAAATCCCCCAAGTTTTTCTTCTTCATTATGTTTATGACCTGCTTCTTGCTGCCACCACCGAAAAATGGTGCAGACTGGGAACTGAAAAATTACTGGCAGAATTGAGGGAGTTGGGATACAAGGCATCTGCTAAGAAAGCCCAGAATTGCCAGACAGAAGTAACCTATTTGGGTTATAGTCTCAGGGAAAGGAAATGGTGGCTGACAGAAGCTTGGAAAAAGACTGTAACTCAAATCCCCATCCCAACATCCTTAAAGCAGGTGAGAGAATTTGTTGGAATTCCTGGTTTTTGTAGACTCTAGATTCCAAGCTTTGCGACTCTGGCAGCCACACTCTAACACTTTACTAAAGAGACTGGAACTTTCTTATGGACCTCCATACACCAGTAGGCCTTTAAAGAGATTAAAAAGCCCTTGCTTAGTGCACCAGCCCTAGCCCTGCAAGACATGACTAAGCCTGTCACTCTATATAGAGGAATGAGCAGGAAAAGAAAGTGGGGTTCTGATCTAAGCTCTGGGGCCATAAAAATAACCTGTGGAATACTGGTAAAAAAAAAACAAAAAACAAAACAAACAAAGAAACAAACAAAAGAAACAAAAAACAAAAAAACTAGACCCAGTGTCCAGTGGATGGCCATTGTGCTTAAAAGCTATCGATGCTTTGGCCCCACTTCTCAAAGATGCTGATAAACTGATTCTAGGTCAATGAATGATAGTGGTAGACCCATGCCTTAGAAATCATCATTAGACCACCGCCTGATCGCTGGATGCCTAAATCTCACATGACCCATTAACAGAACCTCTTACTGACTGAGAGAGTGCAGTTTGTACACCCTGCTATCCTGAATTCTGCCACCTTGCTGTCAGAAGCTTACAAATCCCTACCAGAGCACCAGTGTATGTGCATCCTGGCAGAAGAAACCGGAACTAAGAAAGACCTCACTGATCAGCCATGGCCAGACTACACCAACTGGTGCCCGGATGATAGCAGGTTTTTCGTTAAAGGTAAGCAAAAGGCAGGGGCAGCACTGGGCAATGGAAAACAAACCATCTGCACCAGCACCTTGCCTGAAGGGACAATAACCCAGAGAGCAGAGCTAATTGCACTCACACAAGCTTTGTACCTGGCCAAAGTGAAAAACAACAATATCTACACAGACAGCAGGTAAGTTTTCACCACTACTCACATATGTGGGACAATCTATAGGCAACGGGGGCTACTCACTTCTGCTGGGAAAGATATTAATAATAAAAAAATTTTGAGCTATTTAGAAGCCAAAACTTGAAAGTAAATTAAAAAAACAAACAAAAAAACAAAAAACAAACAAAACACATCAAAACAAAACAAAACAAGAACAAAGCAAAAAACAAAATGAAACAAAATAAAACAACAACAAAAAAACAAAAACAAAACAAACAAAACAACAACAACAACAACAACAACAAAACTAGACACCATACATTGTCCTGGTCACCAGAAATGCCTTGATGCCAGAGGGAAAGGAAATCAGATGGCTTACCTCGCTGAAAAACAGGTGGCTCAAAGAGAAAAATAAACAAATTAAAGACCATTATAAACTCATAGACACAGACTTTGAATAAACTCAGAAGATCAGGAACTAATCGGCAAAATACCTGAGATATGTGGGTACACTCCTCAGAAAGTAGCTAAGACCCAAGATGGTTGATATTATCTGCCCACTAGAAAAGGGCAACAATATGTAGCCAGTCTGTACAGGCTCACACATTTGGGAAATAAGAAGCTCAAAGAAATTGTTAAGAGCTCAAACTACTATGTTATAAAAATGTCTGACATTGCGCAAGATAGTGCTAATAAATGCCAAGCCTTTGTCCTCATCAATGCCGGACACAACAAGAACACCCCTGGAAGGTGGCTAAGCTGTAACTGTCCAGAGGCATACTGAAAATTAGATTTTACTGAAGTTAAACCAGCCAAGTACAGTAATAAATATCTATCAGTTTTTATAGACACTTTTTCAGGTTGAGTAAAGCCCTCCCCACTAAGAAAGAGACCTCCAATATCATGGTAAAGAAGATATTAGAGGAAATTTTTCCAAGATTCAGCATCCCTAAGGTACTTTCCTCAGACAATGGCCCCTCCTTCATTACCCAAGTAAGTCAAGAGTTACCCAGACAATTGTGGATCAATCAGAAGTTACATTGTGTTTATAGACCCCAGAGTTCAGGACAGGAATAGCAGATGAATAGATCATGAAAATAAACCTTGAATAAATTGGCTTTAGAGACTGAAGAAAAGATTGGACAACTCTCCTTCCCTTCACTTTGTTCCAAGTACAGAACATCCAAGGAAAATTTAAACTTACACCCTTTGAAATTCACCATGGGGGACTGCCCCCCTTAACAGAAGCAGGGAGAATGTGTGACCCTGATGTTCCTTTTTTCCCAAACCCTTCTAGCTCCCTTGAAGGCCTTAGAACTGGTTGGAAAGGACACCTCGAAATTGCTGAAAAAAAAAAAAGGAACGAACCAGGAACTGACCACAGTGACACATAAGAGTCAAATAGGGGACCCTGTCCTGGTCTGGCATCATTGTTCCAGGAACCTTGATCCCAGATACAAGTCCAGCAGCTCCTCCAGCATGTGCCCGGTTACCCATCCTGACCATACCGAGGTCCACTAGCCTGGCCCTGCTCACACTCTGAAGACACTGCAGAGGAACCTCCTCTCTCCCTGCTACCACTGACAAGAGACTCTCTAGTCTCATTTGCGGGGCTTCTGGGGCTTTCAATGTTACAAATCCTAAAGATGCAAACTCATGGTGGCCTTATTTGACAACTGGGCCAGAGGTTTAATTTTCCCAATTCTAAGATAAGAACTCTATACTAGAAGGAGTGGGGAATGTGTGACCCCAACTTAAAGTGTTTCTCCCAGGAAGGTAAAGCCTCTAGATGTTCCCCAAGCTTGTTTTCCCTGATCTCTGAAAATACAGCCAGAAAGAACCTCTTTTTCTCTATAGCCAGCAAAAAGGCTTTTTGTTTCTATACTTTACAACCAGAGATACCTCCCTTCCTGTGCCAAGGACAATAAGATAAAAATTCAGAAATATCTCACTCCCCACTCCTGCCCTGTAAATTTCAGCAAGGACACCCAGAAGAAAAGAACTCTCCTCCTAACACCTCCCAACTCTTCCCAACTTCTACCAACTCTCCTCCCAACTCCTCCCAATTCCTCAGCTAGCTGTTAAAAGCCCTCTACTGTCACTGATCAGGGTCAAACTCCTCTGCCCTGCATGGTGGAGGGACTTCATCCTCAGCTTGCTGATAATAAAACCTCTTGTGTTTTTGGAGATATTTAACTTTTTTGAAGAGGCCAGAAGAGGGCATTACATCTCTATAGACCCTATAGCATAAGGGAATAATTTTAGGTTTCACAGAAATCATAGTTTTCCTTAAAACACATACAGATGACTTTGTACCCAACATTTAGAAATAATGTTTACCTGGAGATGTAGCTCAGTGGTAAAGCACCAAGTAACAGTTTTGAGTTTCATCTTCAGTTGTGGAAAAATCAAAAAAAAAAAAAAAAAAAACAAAACAAAACAAAAAATAATACAAACAAACAAAAAAAAAAACAAAATTAAAAAACAAAAAGCAACCAAATAATAAAGCAAACAAAAAATTCAACAAACCCACCAAATTAAAAAAAAAAAAAAAACGAAAAACAAAAAAAAAAAAACCTAACAAGCAAACAAAACACAGCAACAAGTCTCACAAATGAAATATGAGTCTGAAAAGTTTACTTAATTAACTGTATAATGTAAACTGAGCAAGAAAACCAATTTTCTATTGTAAGGAAACAAACAAAACCAGCATTAAACACTTTAGGAGCCTAAACTTAGGTATGATTAGAGCAATAGAAAAAAAATAATACTAATGGTAGTGACTACAGCAGAACAAATCTCACAGGGGGGCTAGAGAGAAGGTTATTTTGGTAAATTTCTTTCTGTGAAACTATATGGAATTAAGATGGGGGTCTAGAATCCACGTTAAAAGTACATTCTGCAGGCCAGTGCTGAGTAGGTGGAGACAGATGGCTGGCTAGGTAGCCTAGTGGTTTTTGTGAGCTGCAGATTCAGAGATATCCTGTCTCAACTTTTAAGTTGTGTCAGACAGTGGTGGCACATGCCTTAATACCTGCAGTTTTGAGGAAAAAGAAGGGAAATTTCTGAGTTTGTGGCCACCCTGTTATAAAGGGTGAGTTCCAGGACAAACAGATCTATACAGAGAAACCCTGTCTCATAAAAAAAAATAGTTGGAATATAATTTAGGATAAAACAGTTGTCTATTTCTGACCTCCTTATGCACACATACACTGAAATGTATACACATCGTTTTTTTGCTGAAACTCTTTTTATGATTTACACAATCTATTCAAATTATGATGTTTTTATTTCTTTTTTGGAAACAGAAAATATTAAGAAAGTGTCATATTTTTATTATCTCCACTGTATAGTAAAATTAAACATCTATCGAGAGAAATGATCCAACATACTTTAAAACACACACACAGGGCAGGGAATGAAAGATGACTTAGGAACCGCCAGACTGATTTCCAGAGTGGTTGTACAAGCCTGAAATCCCACCAACAATGGAGGACCTGGGCATATATCCAGAAGATGCCCTAACTGGTAAGAAGGACACATGCTACACTATGTTCATAGCAGTCTTATTTATAATAGCCAGAAGCTGGAAAGAACCCAGATGCCCCTCAATAGAGGAATGGATACAGAAAATGTGGTACATTTACACAATGGAGTACTACTCAGCTATTAAAAAGGATGAATTTATGAAATTCCTAGCCAAATGGATGGACCTGGAGGGCATCATCCTGAGTGAGGTAACACATTCACAAAGGAACTCACACAATAGGTACTCACTGATAAGTGGATATTAGCCCAAAACGTAGGATACCCATGATATAAGATACAGTTTCCTAAATTCATGAAACTCAAGAAAAATGAAGACTGAAGTGTGGACACTATGCCCCTCCTTAGAATTGGGAACAAAACACCCATGGAAGGAGTTACAGAGACAAAGTTTGGAGCTGAGACGAAAGGATGGACCATATAGAGACTGCCATATCCAGGGATCCACCCCATAATCAGCATCCAAAAGCTGACACCATTGCATACACTAGCAAGATATTATTGAAAGGACCCAGATGTAGCTGTCTCTTGTGAGACTATGCCATGGCCTTGCAAACACAGATGTGGATGCTCACAGTCAGCTAATGGATGGATCACAGGGCTCCCAATGGAGGAGCTAGAGAGAGTAGCCAAGGAGCTAAAGGGATCTGCAACCCTATTTGTGGAACAACATTATGAACTAACCAGTACCCCGGAACTCTTGACTCTAGCTGCATATGTATCAAAAGATGGCCTAGTCAACCATCACTGGAAAGAGAGGCCCATTGGACTTGCAAACTTTATATGCTCCAGTACAGGGGAATGCAAGGGCCAAAAAGGGGGAGTGGGTGGATAGGGGAGTGGGGGTGGGTGGGTATGGGGGATTTTGGTATAGCATTGGAAATGTAAATGAGCTAAATACCTAATAAAAAATGGAAAAAAAAGAATGATGACTTAGACATTAAGAACACTTGTTGCTCTTGTACAGAAACAAGGTTTAGTTCTTAGGACCCACATAATGGCTCACAACAATTTTTAATTCAAGATCCAGGGGATTTTGCAATCCTATTCTAGTTTCTAAGAGCACAAGACATGAATGTTGTGTAAACACCAGACATGCATGTTGTAAAAATACAAATGTGCAAAAACACGTTAGGTAAATAAATAAAACAATATAGAATTACACACGACAGTCCCTTCAACTAAAACAAAGTAGGAGAGACTTCTTTGGTGTTTTGTTTTGTTTTGTTTTGTTTTGTTTTGTTTTGTTTTGTTTTGTTTTGTTTTGTTTTGTTTTGTTTTGTTTTGTTTTGTTTTGTTTCTTTTTTTCAAGTAAGTATTGCAAACTTGAAAAATGGAAAAACTCTTAGTAGTAGTGGAAGCTAAAATACTACCTCCTTTTTGCTACTGTGATGACAGATGACTGATAATATCTCTCTCACCCTTTGTAGGAATGTGTAAACAGGGCCAATCTGCAATGGGCTTGGCTAAGATTGTTTTCCTGCTGTCCAAAACCTGTTACTCAGTATGCTTTGTGGTGGCCAGGAAGCTGAGTTCCTGAGGAAGTAAAGTTCTTGAGGAAGCATGGTAGGCAGAAGTCTCTGTGGAGGGAGTCAGTGAACTGTTGAAAGATGGTTAATCCTGGTTCAGCTGGGGGTCCCAGTGGGATGATGGTGGAGGGATGGAGCTGTTACTAAAGGAGAAAGAAGAGCAGGTGACCCTCATTGGACTCCTGCGGTTAATGCTTCTGGGTTCACAATCCACTTTACCCAAGAAAAACAGAGAACTTTTTCGCTATGGGCAGGGGATTGAACAGATTATCACCTAGCAGAAACCAGGAAGGCTAGGGAATTGGAGATCCTAAAAGTATTCTTGGGGCCTGGGGATGTGAGTTGTGAGTAAACTGGGGGTCAGTTAGTGGTGGAAACAGACTAGATACTTTTCTGTACTGCTGCTGCCCACCAGGGATTCATTAAAAACAAACTGAAGACAAGTCTTCATTTTCCTTTACCTGGTTTTGAAAGGCCAGATTTCCAAAATTTGTATATATAGGTGCCAAAGTGCTTCCAAATCCAGAGGCTCCTCTCAACCTCAGAAGAGCTGGTACTTCAGACATAATTCAGGGAAGGCTGTGTTTATGTATGTGTTGTTTTGGTATAGGAAGGTAAGCTCTAACTCTATATTTCAGTACTATCTCAAAGCACATGTGCAGTGTTGACTGTCCTTGAAAATGATGTACTCAGCCTTACAACTTTACTGGGGCCTAAGGAAACATGTCTTCTATATTTTTTATATATACATTTTATTTTTTATTTATTTATTTTTTCATTGTTGAAGATTGAATGCAGAGCTTCTTTGTGTAGCATTAAAATATAAGTCCAATCAGGCGAAAAGTATTTCATTAATATTTGCAAAAAAAAAATTTATATCTTGTTGTATTAACAACCAAGAACAGAATCTCCAGTAACTAATGATAATTAGAATGCAAATTCTAAAAAAATAATTGGATATACACTGTAATATGTTCAAATTTATTATTTCCTATTTAGTGTAAGTATTTCAATGAAAGTATAATTGATTGTATAGCAAGTAAACTATATTAATATTTTGCATATGATGTATATTCCAAACAATAATTCTGTATGATTAATCTTTAATTTTAATGGTTTTCTTGGAGGGTATAGTGGTGTGGGTCAAACTCTCATTGTCATGCCTGTAGGTCAAATGCTGAGCCATCAAACTCTAACATCTGCATTCTTACTTTTTAAAACTTTAATTTCTTTATAGATTTCCAGTACAAAATCTTCTGGGAAAATATGAAGGTACATTTTTGGTTATATAATTTTTTAAAACTATATAGAATTAGCATAATTTCTATATTAGGAAATATAAGTTAATATACTGTATGACATCATAGTGATTTATTCTTTTTTATGTAGTGTTTTGTAACTATTTTTATTTTATTTGTTTATTTATTTATTTTTTTAATTTTTACTAGATATTATCTTTCTTTACATTTCAAATATTAGTCCTTTCTTTGTTTCACCCCAGATAATCCCTATTCCATTTACCCTCTCTGTGTTTCTACGAGGGTCTTCCTCCATCCACCCATTTTACCCTCCCCACCCTGGTACATGCTTTCACTGGGGAATCAAGCCTTCACAGGACCAAGAACCTCTCCTCCCACTGATGTCTGACAAGGTCATACTCTGCTATATATGCAGCTGGAACCATGGGTTGGTGCTTAGTCCCTGGGTGCTCTGGACTGTCTGGTTGGTTCATATTGTTGTTCTTCCTATAAGGTTACAAACCCATTCAGCTCCTTCAGTTCTTCCTGTAACCCGTCTACTGGGGACGCCATGATCAGCCTGATAGTTGTCTTTGAGCATCAGCCTCTTTTCTTGCCAAGAAATGCCTGAGCTTCTCAGGAGATAGCCATATTTGGCTCCTGTCAGCAAGCACGTGTTGGTATCCACAACTGTGACTGGGTTTGGTGTCTGTATATGGGATGGATCCTCAGGTTGGGCAGACAATGGATAGTTATTTCTTCAGTCTCTGCTCTGCATTTTGTCTCCATATTTTTTCCAAGGAGTATTGTGTTCCCCATTCTAAGAGGGATTGAAACACCCACACTCTCATCTTCTTTCTGCTTGACCTTCATGTGATCTGTGAAATACATTTTGGATATTCTGAATTTTTAGAATAATATCCCTTTATCAGTGAGTGTGTGCCATGTTTGTAATTTTGGGAATGGGTTACCTCACACAGGATGATATATTTTATATCCTTCCATTTGCCTGTGTATTTAATGAAGTCATTGTCTTTTTGTCATTAGCATATATTTTTATCTCTATTGCTCTATTCTACAGCTTGAGGTCGAGGATGATTCCCCCTGAAGTTCTTTTATTGTTGAGAATAATTTTTCCATATCCTGGATTTTTTTTATTTCAGATGATTTTGTAAATTGTTCTTTCTATCTTTATGAATAATGGAGTTTGAATTTTGATTGAGATTTCACTGAATGTATAGATTGCTTTTGGCAAGATGACCATTTTTACTGAATTAATCCTGCCAATCTATGAGCATGGGAGGTCTTTCCATCTTCTGAGATTTTCAATTTCTTTCTTCAGAGACTTGAAGTTCTTGTCACACAGATCTTTCACTTGCTTGGTGCGAGTAACAGAAAAGTATTTTCTACTTTAAGAAAATGTTATTAAGATTTTAAATTTTGATTTACATTTGTTGTGGAAATTCAGAAGTTTTCCACAAAGATTTAGAAATGTACTTTATGGTTTATTATGTTTAACAGTATGGAAAAGAATCAGTTACATATACAGGCAATTTGTATATTTTAATTGAATTGTTTTACACTAAGTCTTAACTGAGACATTATAGGAAAAAAAATTAGACCTTCTATTTGGTAGAACAGAATAAAACCCTACTTTGAAATACAATTAATTTTCTAGAAAAGATTATCTATGTATCTATCTATCTATCTATCTATCTATCATCTATCTATCTATCTATCTATTTATCTGTCTGTAAACTTTAATTTTGAAAATCTAAAACATGAAATAAAACTTCTCTGATAATCTCTTAGGAAAAAAAATCTGTAATTACTTCCCATTTGATGATTTTTTACTGCTATTTTTCTTTTTATTGTATGAAAAGAACAATTTAATTTTTTTGAGCGTTCTTTTCCTATTTGTATAAATTTGACTGCTTTCATTACTTTACTTTACAGGGACATGATCAACAACAAATTATATGAGCAGTATAAAAATATGTTTCAGAAGTTGTATGTGGGTGTACAGAAATTCAATAAAGGGGGACTAATATCCAACATATATAAAGAACTCAAGAAGGTGGACTTCAGAAAATCAAATAACCCCATTAATAAATGGGGCTCAGAACTGAACAAAGAATTCTCACCTGAGGAATACCGAATGGCAGAGAAACACCTGAAAAAATGTTCAACATCCTTAATCATCAGGGAAATGCAAATCAAAACAACCCTGATATTCCACCTCACACCAGTCAGAATGGCTAAGATCAAAAATTCAGGTGACAGCAGATGCTGGCGTGGATGTGGAGAAAGAGGAACACTCCTCCATTGTTGGTGGGATTGCAGGCTTGTACAACCACTCTGGAAATCAGTCTGGCGGTTCCTCAGAAAATTGGACATAGTACTACCGGAGGATCCAGCAATACCTCTCCTGGGCATATATCCAGAAGATGCCCCAACTGGTAAGAAGGACACATGCTCCACTATGTTCATAGCAGCCTTATTTATAATAGCCAGAAGCTGGAAAGAACCTAGATGCCCCTCAACAGAGGAATGGATACAGAAAATGTGGTACATTTACACAATGGAGTACTACTCAGCTATTAAAAAGAATGAATTTATGAAATTCCTAGCCAAATGGATGGACCTGGAGGGCATCATCCTGAGTGAGGTAACACATTCACAAAGAAACTCACACAAAATGTACTCACTGATAAGTGGATATTAGCCCCAAACCTAGGATACCCAAGATATAAGATATAATTTGCTAAACACATGAAACTCAAGAGGAATGAAGACTGAAGTGTGGACACTATGACCCTCCTTAGATTTGGGAACAAAACACCCATGGAAGGAGTTACAGAGACAAAGTTTGGAGCTGAGATGAAAGGATGGACCATGTAGAGACTGCCATATCCAGGGATCCACCCCATAACCAGCATCCAAATGCTGACACCATTGTGTACACTAGCAAGATTTTATTGAAAGGACCCAGATGTAGCTGTCTCTTGTGAGACTATGCCGGGGCCTAGCAAACACAGAAGTGGATGCTCACAGTCAGCTAATGGATAGATCATAGGGCTCCCAATGGAGGAGCAATGAAAGTAGCCAAGGAGCTAAAGGGATCTGCAACCCTATAGGTGGAACAACATTATGAACTAACCAGTACCCCGGAGCTCTTGACTCTAGCTGCATATGTATCAAAAGATGGCCTAGTCGGCCATCACTGGAAAGAGAGGCCCATTGGACTTGCCAACTTTATATGCCCCAGTAAAGGGGAACACCAGGGCCAAAAAGGGAGAGTGGGTGGGCAGGGGAGTGGAGGGGGGGGATATGGGGGACTTTTGGTATAGCATTGGAAATGTAAATGAGCTAAATACCTAATAAAAAATGGAAAAATAATAATAATAATAAAAATTTTTAAAGGTAAAAAAAAAGAAATTCAATAAAGAACAAGAAAAAACAATGGTTGGTATAATAAATAACTTCATAATTAACCTCGTATACCTATGTATCAATTAGGAAGGGAGAAACCAGCCTTGTGTTTGACACATGAAACTAAATTAATTCTCATTATCTAACTATTTTTGGTTCTGTTTTAGTCCTACTGAATTGTAAATCAGAGAGGTATGATCATATACTATACCAATGAAAACCACTAAGAATTTTAATGGAGACGAGATCATAAATTTCCAAGAGGCCGACATTTGCTGAGAGATGAAGAGAGGATTACCAGCTTTTACAATATGTCAGCCTCAGGTATACTTGAAAGATAGAGAAAGATTACTTACTGTTGTCATCTGGACTCTGTCGTTTATTTTAGAAAACCAACTCAAACTAGCAAATTAGTTTTTACAATCCTAAAC
Organism: Mus musculus; assembly: GCF_000001635.26. Lineage (NCBI taxonomy): Eukaryota > Metazoa > Chordata > Mammalia > Rodentia > Muridae > Mus > Mus musculus. The sequence continues at coordinate 30,170,515 of NC_000087.7, read as the reverse complement.
TTAGTCCCTATTTATTAAAAAAAAAAAAGTGTATGGAAAAAACTTTCCTAACAACCCTGGCAAAATACTCCTGTGGAAGAATATCACCAAACTATTTTAGATCATTTCCCCATTAATATAACAATCACTGTAGTCATCAAATGGTTTCCAAGTAAGATCTGAGGCAATTACCATATTAACAATTTTTTTTAATTTGGTTGGTTAATTGTTTGGGGGCTATTCAATTTGAAATGAACAGGAGATCATTTTCTGCCTGCGAAATACATGGAGGGTCCTGCCATTATGAGTCAGTTCAGGAAAGAGATAGGGACTACAGATAAAAATTAAATAAATACTCCAAATGAAGGCAATTTTTAAACCTTTCATAGCATGGCAAAAAACATTGTAGTCATTTACAGACCAAAAGCTAGAACCTCTTTGTAGTGTGGGCATTGGGCTTACCAGCCTAGTCTCAGTATACTAACTTACTTGGAAATTATCATAAAAAAATACACTGAATATTTTGTCTTTAGATCTCTAAAAACCTCAGAAATACTTATCAAAATAACAGACTACAATAAATTCAACAGAACAAGTTTCATTTTATTTCAACAAAAATTTAGGCTTTTTATAATATTAAATATTTGTTATGAGTAATTCTAGCTCATTTGGTCAAAAATATATATGTTTTGAGGAAAATAATTCTAAAAACTTAAAATTTATGTTTTGTAGTATTATGTATAACATTGGCAAATTAGATAAGACATGCTCATTCATGTTAAACTCATAAATCTACTCCTATTTACTGAATCTTTTAAACATAAGAAACCACCCTAGGCAAGATCTTAAACTACTGTTCTCCTATATGCCATGACATTTTTAGCAGATATTTAAATGTATTAACTAACCTACTAATGAGTAGAAATCTGAAAGACCAGAATCTCTGTTACCTTTCACCTAATGACTATTCAATATAAACTATGACTACAATTAGAAAAATACCGAAATCCTAAAGTCAAATCCTCACCTCTTTTATCAGTCATAGAAAATCTTTTAATAGCTATGGTCCTGTAATCTGTAATCCCAGCACTTGGCAGTTGAATGCAGGAGGATCAAGTCCTTTGACTGTCCATAGCTACATAGTGAGTATGAGTTCAGCATGAGTAATGTAGGACTGTCTCAAATAAACCTGTCCCCTACAAATTAAACAGAAATATAATGTTAGTATAAAGATATAAAAATAGTAAATATTTCTGTCACTTCAGTAGGAAAATGTTGACCAGAAATACGAAAATAAATGTACATTTGGAATTTTTTAACTATATTTTTTGAAGTGAAAACTATTGAAATCTGGATATCCATAGAATTCCCTGTTTAGAACATTATCCTGACAGCATATAGCCTAGAACTGGTAAGAAGTAAGGCTTGGAGAATCACAGGAGTTGCCTTGCCCTGACTTTAGAGATTACAGCAAATAACTGTAAGTATCACCTCGTATTTTAGACTGAGGCAGTGCAATTGATGATGGCATGTTCCAATATAATAATAGAAAAACAAACAAACAAACAAACAAATAAAAAACTATTATTTCTGCTTTAGATCTTGGCAGGGCCATTCTAGCCCCATCGTTTGACAAAAGCACAACACAGCTCAGAAAATTGTTTTGATGACATCAACAATTGTCAGACTTAAAATCTATCGATGTGCTTCAAACATCTCTCATCTTCTGGGGTTATACATGGTGGTATTTATGAGACCTCTAAATGATCCCTAGGATTAGGAGCATTGTGTGTAGAGTTGGGAGTGGATATATAGACTGGAGAGATAAAATGGGAAGCATGGTGATCCTTGGATTGCCTGTGCCACATACCTTTGCAGTTGTGCTAATAGATTCCGTGCAGATTGCCAATACCTTCTATGAGCACTACCCTAGCACACAGTACAGTGCTTTCTATTCTTTTTCGGGGATTTTGCCTGTGTCAGGGAATGTAGCTTGGATACTACTGGTTGGTGTGTGGAAGATATCAATCATTGGATCAGTTCAAAGCTATGGGAGCTGCCAGTTAATAGGCTAAGCTTCAGACCACATCCTTCCAATGGATAACTAGGGTCCAGTCTAGATGAATTTCTGGATCCCCAGGATACATGAATAGCATGCAGTATTCTAGAGTAGTATCCAGCTTAATGATACTTCTGTTGCTCTTGTGTCTTTCCCTCTTCTGTATCCCCCAAGTTCATTCTGATTTCTTGGCATGACTCTCAAATGAGCCTTTGTGTATTAACCTGTGGTATATGAGAGGAGTTGTCTGAATAGAGATGAAATATTGAGTCATGGCAAACACAACTGTGGAAATGGAAACCATCCAGGGGCAAATGTTGTAAAATTAACATAGTCTGTGAAAGAAAAATGCTTTTGCTTTCAGAAGGAGAGGGAATGGAGTTTTTCACTAAGCTGGAAGGGGGGCTAATAAAGGCCTTTTTTACTGGAGAATTTAATAAGAATTTACCAAAACACAGGTGCAATTATTCTTACAGGATTGAACTGATTAGATGGGTAGAGTTTGGCTAGTATAAGATACTTGATTTAATGACTTTTGAGGTCCTTTTTTGAAATCATGATCAATAAATTTGCCCTCTGTGACATTTCTACTATATTTGTTTGAAAGATGAATAAACTAGGATACATAGATATAGCTTTATAGTATAGTTCTTGAACTTTCATGATGTGACAATTAAATCTGTATGATCAGGTCATATTCTAGAGCTCTGCATTAGGCACACATAATCGATAGCTCCTGGGGACATACACACAAATTAACAAACTTGACTTTATAGTGTTTCTTGTTTTCAGAATGGAATACATTTTATGAATAATCTAAAACAATAGATTCAGTTTCTATGTCCATAGAGACAGAACCTTAAAGACCCTAACAACTCTAAAAAAGAAAAATGAAAAAAGGAGAGAAAATAAAATAAAATAAACTTGAAGCTTTAAATAAACAACAAAAACCCAAAAACAAAACAAAACAAAACGAACAAACAAACAAAAAAAACATAATTTTTTTGAAAAAAGAAAACTAAAAGAACCTAAAACCCTAAAGAAAAACAAACAAACAAAAAAATCAACAAAAAAATTCTAGATCTCTACAAAGACCCAGAAAACATAAAATCATTACCACAAACAAACAAACAAACAAGCGAAGAACTACAACAACCACACTATGTCTTCAAAAAAGAAAATCTCGCCAAATACACTGAGAACAATCCTAAAATCATTTAAAAACTGTAAAAAAAAAAGAAAAAAACCAAACCAAAACAAAACAAAAAAAATCCTAAAATAATAAAAGCAAAACCTAAAACCCTAAAAAAAACTAAAATTACTAAAGAAACACTAAATGACCCAAATAAGCTATTTTTTAAATTCTTAATAAACATTTTTAAAACCCTAAAATTCTATAAATAAGAAAACACAAGACCTCTTAAAAGACACTAAAAAAATTATAAAACCCTAAAAAAAAATCCAAAAACTCTACAAGTCTAGATCCCTAATGAGACAATAAAAAAACAATTAAAAAAAAGAAAAAGAAAATGAAAAGGTACAAAACCACCACCCCAACAACTACAAATTCTACTGCCTTAAAAAAATCGCCAAAAACACTGGAAAAGAAAATCATTTTACAAACCAAATTAAAAACAAAACAAAACAAAAAAAACTTAAAACAATCTTTAAAAATTCCTTAATTCAATTAAAAAAAAAACAAAACTAAAAAATAAAGAAAAACCCTACAATTCTAAAACAATCTCAACAACTTTAAAAAGACCCAAAAGAACTCTAAAACCCTAAAAAAAGTTCCTTTAAAAAGTTCTAAAAACACATCAAATCTCACACATCAAATCTCTGAAACTCAAAAAAAACTTGAAAACCTGCTTTAAAAAAGCAAAACAAAAACAAACAAACAAACAAACAACAACAACAACAAAACTACAATGCCCTGAAACCCTAACTAAAATCCTGAGATATTAAAAACAATCCTAACCCCACCCCCCAAAAAAATACCTACAAAACCCAAAAACATTAACTAAAATCCTAACACATAAAAATAATCCTAAACTCATTAAAAACACACACACACACACACACACACACAAGAACACAAAAAAATATTACAAAATCCTAAAACCCTATAAAACACTAAAAGTGTAAAAAGAAACAAAAACAAAACAAAACAGAACAACAAGAACAAAAACACACAAAAAAGTTCAATTATCCTAAAATTATTTATAAAACCTAAAAAGCCCTAAAACCCTAAAATACCTTAAATTTCTAAAAGAAATCAAGGTCCAAAATAAATAAATAAATAAATAAATAAATAAATAAATAAATAAATAAACAAACAATCAAACAAATAAATAAATAAATGAATAAATAAATAAATAAATAAAATCAACCCTACCCCCCCCCAAAAAAACCTGTAAGGACAAAACAACCTCCCAAATTTAAAACCATTAAAACCCTAAAACTCTAAATAACCCAAAGGGCTTTACCCTCCTGCACCGCCCCCCACAAAAAAAAAAAAACCTGAAAATTGTAAAATAATTAAAAGCCCGAAAAAAAGCCTAAAATATTAGAAAAATTAAATCAGAAAAAAAAACTAGAATCTTTAAACAAATACTGAAATAGTCCTAAACCCCCCCCCCAAAAAAAAGAAAAGAATAATAAAATTCTGAAAACACACCTATCAGTTAGGCAGGCATTCAACTTACACAGTTTAGCCTGCTTCTGAGTGCTGGTATTAAAGGGGAATAAAACTATACTTGACTCCTTTTTGTTTGTATAATTGTTTTCTAAAAGTTTTTTTTTCTCTTGGGTGAGTGTATGTGTGTGATGTGTGTGTGTGTGTGTTTATGGGTGAGTGTATGTGTGTGATATGTCTGTGTGTGTGCGTGTTCTCCAAAGAGGTCATCAGATCGTCTAGAACTAGAATTGCAGGTGGTTGTGAACATCCATGTGGATGTTAGAAATTGAACCCTTGTCCTGTGCAAAAGCAATCAGTGGGCCTAAGAAGTGAGCTCTCTCCTCAGTCCCTTCTGCTTGCTCTAATCTCTACTTCACTATTCATCTTGCCCAAATATGTCTTTAATTCCTACTTCTTCTGTCTGTTTTTATGTGATGAATTCTCCTTTGCTTTTCTCTTGTTTCTCCAATTACTTCAGCAAGATTCTGCGTTGCCTTTTGTTTTGGAAGATTCTGGAGGAATCCTAAATCCAGACTTTAGGGCAGTTATTAAAAATTCTTACTGGTCGTTCTGACAATGGTTTCCTCTTCTTTTTTTTTTTTTAATTAGATATTTTTTCATTTACATTTCCAATCCTATCCCAAAAGTCCTCCCATACCCACCTCAACCCCACCACCACCACCCCCATATCTTGTCGCTGGCATACCCCTGAACTAAGGCATATAAAGTTTGCAAGACTGATGGGCCTCTCTTTCCAATGATGTTCAACTAGTCCGTCTTCTGATACAAATGCAGCCAGAAATACGAGCACTGATAAGTTGCTAGAAAAATGAGCTCTGCGGGGTTTCTTTAGTTCATATTGTTGTTCCACTTATGGGATTGCAGACCCCTTTAGCTCCTTGGGAACCTTCTCTACCTCCTCCATTTCGGTCCCTGTGATTCATCCAATAGCTGACTGTGAGCATCCACTTCTGTGTTTGCTAGGCCATGGCATAGCCTCACAAGAGACAGCTAAATCTGGGTCCTTCCAGCAAAATCTTGCCAGTGTATGCAATGGTGTCAGTGTTTGGAGGCTGATTATGGGATGGATCCCTAGGAATGGCAGTCTCTACATGGTCCATCCTTTTGTCTCAGCTCCAAAGGTTGTCTCTGTAACTCCTTCCATGGGTGTTTTGTTCCCAATTCTAAGAAGGGGCACAGTGTCAGCATTTTGGTCTTCAATACCCTTAAGTTTCATATGTTTGGAAGATTGTATCTTGTATCTTGGGTATTCTAAGTGTCTGGGCTAATACCCACTTATGTCACCACTAGGGTACTGGTTATTCTTCTCTGCTTCTCATTTGGTCACAGAGATTTTCATTTGATCTCATTTGTCTAAGATGCCAGCATGCCCTCCTTATAGACTGTGGTACAATAGATGTTTAACTTTCATAACTATTGGGTAATGCTTTGATTTTTCTGCGTTTGCCTAATTGAATAAAGGGGATTATTCCTCCAGCCCATAGTGACAGGCATACTTTAGAGAAGTCAGGACTAGTGGTCCTCAATCTTCAAAATGTTGTGAATTTTTAATTTACAGCTCTACAACAATAATGTTATTTCATTGCAACTTCATAAATATAATTTTCCTATAGTCATGAATTGTAAAGTATATATCTTATAAACAAGATATATGATATGTGACACTTGTGAAAGGGTTGTTTGAACACTCAAAGGAGTCTAATTCCATGGTGTGAAAAGCACTAATTTGAACACAATGGGGCTACTGCTGCCAATGTAGACTGTTCATCCAGTGTTGCTGGACAGAAGTCTCCGTACTTTGAAGGCAATGGGTTTTCCCAGAAAAGGCTTCTTCTGAGTCCCCAAACTTCTGTCAATACCTGTTCACCTTGGTGATGATCACTGATGTATCAAATGACCATACTTAGTAAATTAGAGTAATACAGTTTTCTTTTCCACCCTAGAAAGTGGGGATTCTAAAAATATGTCTACTAGCTAAAAGCAGTGATGGTGCTCTTCCTAGGGTTCCTTACATTGTGTCCTCCTTGGATGTTCCTCTCTGATCTATACTCACCATCTATGCTGCTTCCTCTCATCAACAGCACACATGATAACACTCAACCCATCTGATCTTCAGTCAGCAGAAATACACTAATTATATTTCACATATGGCCAAGTTGCTCATGATTCTGAGGCATAATCATGCATGTTGTATTGCCAAACAGAATGACACTAATTGTCTAGTATATAATGAAGCATATTTTGTATGACTCTTTTCAGGAGTCTGTATATTCAATGATGAACACACCATCAGCAAATGAATGAATTCTTGTGAGATGATGTCATCACAGTGGGATCCAATGTGCTAGAAAGAGAAAAGAGGAAACCAAACTCCCTTTCATAATTAAACCTTTTCTATAACAGCATTATTAAATTATTTTTATATGTAGGTCATATCCCTCCTGACCCATTCAATTTCTTCCAAATATATTCACACCTGGGAATTAATTTTCAGAAAGTTATTTTGGGGAAACACATGTGATTATTTCAACATCTATAGTAGTGTGGGGGCGTTATTCTCCCTACGTCAAGTACACTTAAGATCTTTAGATACCTCCTTCCCGGTGATAGCCTTGCAGCTCACTGAGTGACATGTGCATTTGATGATAAATGATACAAAAACATTGAAGCACATTACCATATCCTGTCACCTATATCAAGTTTAAAATAGCAAGAACCACACGTGAGTAGAAAAATACAAATACATTTTATAGTGTCTTGAAGCTAAAATCCGCAAATTAATCAAAATATTATTTGGACTCTGTTACTTTATACCAGTGTTTTTTAAGTGTACAAGTCGCAGGCCTTTTCTTTGACCCTTTGCACAGGTTTATAGTGTCCTTTTACCATCTTCATCCTCCCCACTATCCTCCATTGCTATTAAATCTCCCCCCTGCTGCTGCACTTACTCTTCCAAAATACCTCCTATTTTTAATGTCCCTTATTAAATTTATATTTTTACAATTGTCATTTTTAATTTAACTTGTCTAACCTAATATATTGTATTTTACCGTTCCATCCATTTTTTTAAAACAAAGCCCTGCACTAATACACAGATGAGAAATATATAAATCTCCCCCCCTTCTCTCTCTCTCTCATTTCTAAGCCATTCATCCAGTAGTTGACATCTAAAATCACTCCATAGCATGTATGTTTCACACAGTGAGGCAATCAATATTAATGATATGGATATGTAGTGGTCCTTCTTAGATTTTTTTTAACTTAAATCAACATGGGAAGATAGAATCTCAGATAAGGAACTTCCTCCATCACATTGGCCTGTGGCCACAACTTAAGGAATGTTTTTTTGTTTGTTTTTTGTTTTTGTTTTGTTTTGTTTTGTTTTTTTTTTTGATGACTGTTTTTGAAGGATCTAGCTTTCTATGGATAGTGTCATACCCTATGCAGAAGATGTACAGGGTGTGGTGGGACCATGGAAGGTACTGAAAAGGATTTTTTTGAAGAACTGAAGATCTATGTGCCATGAACAATTAAAGTGTCCTCTAATTTGTAAGAAAATTTTATACGTACCTGTGTCCAATATTCTGTCTACACATATTTCAAAAGTAAAATTACCTCATCTATTTCATCCTGTTTTACTGCATTTAATCTATGAAATTCCTTATAATCAGAAGTGCTGGTAAATTTTAAAAACCTTTAAAATATGACTGGGAGATATCAGGTTTGTTTTAAGTTTATCACAACTTTGTAAGCATGCCCAAGATCTATGTTGTCCTCTTACTTTCCAAAGAATCTATAATTCATGATTGCCATTGGTTTCAACACATGTCATTTAACCCTGTCAAATTCCAGCTTTGTTTGCATAAAAATAGTCCTCCTCTAACTGTGGGTTTTCATAAAGTGAAAATTGGTGTGCTATCCAGTGTGCTTCCTCAAAGAGTCTGGCAATATTTATGATAAGAAGCACAGCTTAAAGATAACCAAGGGAAAGGTTGGAACATGAAAAATAACCACCATGGGTGATGTCAAGTCAGAAACCGAAGACTTTCTCAGAACGAAAATAAAAACAAAAATGAAACAAAACAAAACACACACCAAACAAATAAATAAAAATCCAACAACCAAACAATAAAAAGAATGCAAGGGTGAAATTCTTTGGCAGAATATTACTCAGATCATCAGGCCTTTCAGTTGGGATTTCATTTTTAATTTCTACCAAGCCATATGAAAAGGTAAAGTCGAGATGCTGAACGTTTCTTTTCTGGTCAAGTCTATTTGGAGTTCTGTAGGCTTCTTTTATGTTCATGGGCATCTCTTTCTTTAGGTTTGGGACGTTTTCTTCTATAATTATGTTGAAGATATTTGCTGCCCCTTTAATTTGAAAATCTTCATTCTCATCCACTCCTATTATCCTTGGTTTGGTCTTCTCATTGTGTCCTGGATATCCTGGATGTTTTGAGTTAGGATCCTTTTGCATTTTCCATTTTCTTTGATTGTTTTGCTGATGTTCTCTATGGAATCTTCTACACCTGACATTCTCTCTTCCATCTCTTTTATTCTGTTGCTGATGCTTTCGTCTATGGTTCCAGATAACTTTCCTAGGGTTTCTATCTAGAGCGTTGCCTCACTTTGGGTTTCTTTATTGTGTCTATTTCCCTTTTTAGGTCTAGTATGGTTTTGTTTATTTCCATCACCTGTTCAGATGTGTTTTCCTGTTTTTCTTTAAGGACCTCTGCCTGTTTGGTTCTGTTTTCCTGTTTTTATTTAAGGACTTGTAACTCTTTAGCAGTGTTCTCCTGTATTTCTTTAAGTGAATTATTAAAGTCCTTCTTGATGTCCTCTACCATTTTCATGACATATGCTTTTAAATCCGGGTCTAGCTTTTCGGTTGTGTTGGGGTGCCCAGGACTAGGTGGGGTGGGAATGCTGTGTTCTGATGATGGTGAGTGGTCTTGATTTCTGTTAGTACAATTCTTACATTTGCCTTTCACCATCTAGAAATCTCTGGAGCTAGTTGTGATAGTTGTCTCTGGTTAGAGCTTGTTCTTCAGGTGATTCTGTTAGCCTCTATCAGCAGACATGGGAGACTAGATCTCTCCTCTGAGTTTCAGTGGTCAGAGCACTCTCTGCAGTCAAGTTCTCCTCTCACGGGAAAGGTGCACAGATATATGGCCTTAAGACCTCCCTCCTGGCCGAAGACGAAGGCCCAAAACAGGACCTGTCCTGAAGCTGAGTTGCTTTGGCCTGTCCCAGAAGTTGTTAGCTTCTGTATTCTATACTCTCACATGTCCAGAATACTCTCGGAGGAGTCCTGGAACCAAGATGTCTGCAGCTGATGCTCAGGCAAAGCACTCCTGCACTGGGCACACCCCTTTCCTCTGGCTGGGAAAGTGGCCAGATATCTGGGATCTGTGCAGAATAATCTCGGCTGGGTCCCGGAACCAAGATATCTGATATTGATGCTCAGTCAAAGCGCTCCCGTACTGGGTGGACCCCTTTTTTCTGGCTGGGACAGTGGCCAGGTGTCTGGGGCCCGAAAAGGGGGCTGTCTTAGAAGCTCTGTGGCTCTCGCCTCTCCAAGAAGCTTTTGGCTTCTGTAGTCCATACTCTCACCTGTGCAGAATACACCTGGCGGGGTCCCAGAACCAAGATGTCTGTTGCCGATGCTCAGGCAAAGCACTTCTGCACCGGGCGGACCCCCTTTCCTCTGGCCGGGAAAGTGGCTGGATGTCTGGGGCCTTTGCAGAATACACTCGGCAGGGACCTGGACCAGTCTGGTGGTTCTTCAGAAAATTGACATAGTACTACCAGAAGATCCAGCAACACCTCTCCTGGGCAAATACTCAGAAGATGTTCCGATGTGTAATAAGGATTCATTCTCTATAATGTTCATACCAGCCTTATTTATTTATTTTGTTAATATTTTTATTATTACGTATTTTCCTCAATTACATTTAGAATGTACATTTAGAAAGTCCCCCATACCCTCCCCCCCCCACTTCCCTACCCACGCATTCCCATTTTTTTGTCCCTGGCATTCCCCTGTACTGTGGCATATAAAGTTTGCATGTACAATGGGCCTCTCTTTCCAGTGATGGCCTATTAGGCCATCTTTTGATACATATGCAGCTAGAGTCAAGAGCTCCGGGGTACTGGTTAGTTCATAATGTTATTGGACCAACAGGGTTGCAGATCTCTTTAGCTCCTTGGATACTTTCTCTAGCTCTTCCATTGGGGGCCCTATGATCCATCCAATAGCTGAATGTGAGCATCTACTTATGTATTTGCTAGGCCCCAGCCTTGTCTCACAAGAGACAGCTATATCCAGGTATTTTCAGCAAAATCTTGCTAGTGTATGCAATGGTGTCATCGTTTGGAGTCTAATTATGGGATGGATCTCTGGACATGGCAGTCTCTAAATGGTCCATCTTTTGTCTCAGCTACAAACTTTGTCTCTATAACAGTCTGGCGGTTCCTCAGAAAATTGGACATGGTACTACTAGAGGATCCCACAATACCTCTCATGGGCATATATCCAAAAGATGTCTCAACCGGTAAGTAGGACACATGCTCCACTATGTTCATAGCAGCCTTATTTATAATAGCCAGAGGCTGGAAAGAACTCAGATGCCCCTCAACATTTGAATGGATACAAAAAAATGTGGTACATTTACACAATGGAGTACTACTCAGCTATTAAAAAAATGAATTTATGAAATTCCTAGGCAAATGGATGAACCTGGAGGGCATCATCCTGAGTGAGGTAACACAATCACAAAGGAACTCAAATGATATTTACACACTGATAAGTGGATATTAGCCCAGAAACTTAGTATACCCGAGATATAAGATTCAATTTGCAAAACACATGAAACTGAAGAATGAAGACCAAATTGTGGACACTTTGCCCCTTCTTAGAGACAGCAAACACACAGAGCCCTACTGTGCATAACTTGAACATGTGTGAGACCACCCACCTCCTCCAGTGACACCCTTTCTCCAACAAGGAACCGACTAGTCCAACAAGGTTATTCATCCTAATACAGCGTATGGGCCAATGGGAACCAATTACATTAAAACTACCACACCTACCTAGCTACATGCATGCATATATTCATGCATAAGAGATAAACAGAGAAAGAGGGTGAGAGAAAAATGAAAGAGCGAGAGTGATAGGTAGATGATAGAGAAATAGTTGCATACATATCTATATAAATACATTCAATCATTACTTCATACATACATACATACATACATACATACATACATACATACATACATATATAGATGACGGATAGACAGAAAATTATATGCGAAATTAATCTAAACACTAAAGACATGGTGCCCTTTAATTCACACACACACCCTGAGCATTGTTTACAATCCTCAATTAAGACATAAAGGTTGAACATTTGAACTACAAAGACATATACAAACAAACCCACAAAACCCACAATGTTAATTTGGTGTGCATAGATTATATTAATATCTAGGATTTCCTTTTTTTCTGTATATTATGAGAGATTACACCCAAAAATCTTTCTCAAACTAGTCCATTATTTTAGTGACTACTGTGTACAACCTGATACTTATAATCCACTAGATAGTAATGTTACAGAAGGTGTTTATTGTGCTGAAGATATTCAGCCATACCCCTCAGCTCCAAAATATATCTTTTAAAGACACATAGTAAGGAACGATCTTCCAAATGACCTCAAATGAAACTGTCACCTGGTGAAAAATAACACAGCACAGGAAGAAGTTTACACATAAAATTTATATTCATGTGAATATTGGTCAAAATGATTACAATTGTAAAGTTGAATTACATAGTGGTATGTCTTTGAAACAATAGGAAAAATGATGCGCATACATTGTGTTTTCCAAAAAGAGTAGGAAATGTAAAACATTTAAACAGTGGGATGTTGGTTTCTAATGCCAGGAGATGACTAACATAGCAACAGACTAATAAAGTATCCTCTTCAAAAGTTAAAAGAAAAGAGCAACAACAAGAAGAGAACAACAATCACAAGGAACCATGTCATCCGTGGCATCTTCAGGAGGATGTGCAGCAATCTGAACATGGTTCCAAGGACGTTAGTAGATGTCTAGTTCTTTATCAGCCTGACAGGTTTGTGTTCAACCATCCATGTCTGTATACTAAGGTTGGAAACAATCCATCGATGATGAGTGACCTAAAGATGATGAGTTCTACTCCCCACTCTCTTTGCTGCTCTGGAGACTTCAAACCTGAGGGGAGGAATGTTATATTGATGAGTATGAGAATGCTCAATGCCTCTTTGTCTACATTGTGTAAATTTGGCATCTCTTTAAGTGAAGTATAAGACCTGCTTAGGCCAGAAGGTACAACTAGAGGCCTGATGAATAAAGATGCTACTATAGAGCATGTAATGAGAAAAGTCTTTCAGAAGTACACTTGGACAGAGGTGGAATTTAAGATCCAATTATTCAGAAATGGCATGTAGGCACTATTGTTGGCCATAGCGTCAAACCGAGAACACCCCCAACACTAATCAGAAATGTATGGCTAGTGGTCAGAAGTGAGCAGGTAATGGATATTGGGAAGAAATGAGACCCTATGAGCCATGAAAAATAGATAAAACCTCAATGGTCAGAGGGGAAATACACGAGGGCATCTTTGTGAGAAATTGGAAATCTAAAACCCCTTTGTACAGGTAAACTAGTATGTTTGGTTGGGTAGAGTTCAAATTTGCATGTTCTTTCCTTGACGTGAGATCAAAGACACAGCCTACCTCATGCAGTGGAGCCCATTTCAGGTTCTTCCTAACAGCTAGCAACTCCTCATCAGAAACTAGAGCATCTGTCCACTGTAGTAAATGTGGTTGCTGGATCAGGAAGCAGTCTGAGCACTCATCAAAAACCTGGCTGACAGTTCCACACTAGTTCTTCTTCTCAGGCATATGTTCATCTCCTGGGTCTAGGTATGAATGGTGAGGAGTACATCATTTTAGTTTCTGCCTTGAGGAAATGAGCTTTTGTTCTGGGCTGTACTTCTTAATGTTCGGCTCAGGTACTTTAAGCTTGGGTGGTCTGGAGGTCCATTTGGGAGTTAAAATTGGAGTGGGGGGTGTCTAAGTGTCTGCATCAGAGGAGAACATTGCAAGGTCATTATTGGTCAGAAAGGCATATTTGATTACCACTTGGGGAAAATGAGATCTGAGGCCCCTGGTAACTCAGAGTCAGTAGATTGAAATCCTTTTGGTCAAAGCAGAAGGATCTGAGGCCCAATTAAATAGACTTAGTAAGTTTACTCCCACAGGGGCATATTTGGAATGTCTGAGAACCCTTTGGATATTGGTGGACTGTAGCTCTCTATTAGAACAGGGAGGGCTGGTAGATCCTTTGGTGAAAAGTGAAATATTTCAGGTATAGTCTAAAAGCCAATTCAGTAAAAGACAGTAAGTGGAATACTTTGGGTAAGGGGAGACATATGCAGTATCCCTATGTGCAGGAGAAGAATTGTTTCTGCCCATCTCGGGATTAGTGATAGATCTAAGATTCTCTAAAATAGGAGGATGGTGATAGAAACTTCATAGGATTGTATAGAATAGTTTTATCCTGTTATTCCTATGTCTGCAGCACTATTGAGCAGAAATTGAACACTGATTGATACCTTGAGAATTATAGGAAATTCCAGGTACTTACTCCTTCATCAGGTCCAAACATGAAATCACAATCAACAATATACATCATCTGAATGTCTGTGGTAGGCATGACAACAATCTTAGAAGTCTTCTAAGAGGGTGTAATGTAGTAGTTTCTGGTTTAGTGTCTTCCTTAAATATATGTCCATCCACACATTCCTCTGCATGGAGGCCAGGATGTCTCTGTCCAAGGAAACAAAACAAAGATAGTAATCTGATTTACCCTTACCTTGATACTCTTCTGTTTGAGATTTCAGTACAGAGTGTTCTGAAATCTCTTAGGTCAGAACAGTGCTTCCCAGACCATGGAAATTAGAAGTTATAGGTAGGACATACACTGGGAAGATGATGAATCTGGGGGATTTCCTCAAACACACTGTGCTCCACACAGGTTGGAGCACTCTCTGTTGTGAATGTCTAAATCTTCTAAGTAAGATAGGGGAGGAGCTTGGGCAGTTTTGCACAGAAGTAGGATGATTGTGCCCTTCATCAAACAGGTAATGTGGCAAACTTCATGAGAATAAGGAAGTTTAAGCACTCTGATCATAAGCAGCATTTCTGTGACACTTTGCAAATGTGAAATTCTAAACCTACTTGTAAGAGGGGTAAAATCTCTGGCTATTTTCAATAAATAAGAAAGACCATTTCACATTGGTGAAAATGCAAATACCTTCTGGAGAAGAGGGAGTTCCAGTATTGATTGATCAGCTTCCAAACCTTTTTTGCAGAATTTACGAAATCCACATATTTTATGTGGTGTGTGGACAGCAGGCAGCAATTGTTTCAGTATTCCAACAAGTTGGATGGTTATCTTTGGTCTATGAAACCTTTAGTCAGATGACATAAGAGCAAGGCCACTTTTCTTGAATGGGGGAATGTCCCCGAATATTTGTAGCAGGAAGAAGTTTGGAAGTAATCTTAGACAGTTGGGATATAGCAGGCACACATAGTCAATACGACAAGATCTATTTACACTTTACAAGAGAGGGTAGGTATGAGTCCACCACTGAAAATAAAAGGAAATATGTCAGTCCAATATAGTCATTTGAGAAGGCTTTGTTGCCCAATAGACAGAGGGAGAACAGGAAATATGTATGACTAGATGTGGTGTGTCTGAGGCTCCCATAGGGAGAGGGAGAGGCACTGAAGCACTTGTATGACTGGATGAAATTTATAGACCTCTTCGACAGAGGATGTGAATTTGAGAACTGCTGGAACAAAAAGATTCATTCTGGCACCCCTTTCAAATGAGGAGTCCGATGTGAGACACAGTTAAATGGAAATTTTTGCCCTCCATCAGATAGAGAATAGTTTGTAATTCTTTCTGGTCAGAGAGGGTAATTATTGAAGACCTTTTGGACTGGAAGTGAAGTTTGGGGCCTGGAGCAGGTAGAGATGATCTCAGGCCCGTCAGGCTTAAAAGACAGATATTGGACCCTCATGTATACAGAGGGTGTATTTGATATATAATGGACACAAATTAGTAGTCTAAGTATTGATGTTTAGGAGTAGAAGATTAAAGCAGAATTAGAGTCTGCTTAATGTCCCCAACCTCTTTAGGGTTAAGGGAGTGACCTAGCCTACCTTAAGCAGGAGAGGTAGGAATGCTTCAAAACTTAGAAGATTCCCATCTTCACATACACCTTGGTAAGCCTGGCAGCAATACAAGCATTATGCATCAGGCATGACTGTAAGTCTCTAAGCACTCTTGAAGCTTATCATCAGTTATATGGGTGTTTGCATGAAGGATGGTACGAAGGATAGATGACCTAAGTTTCAGGCTCTGTTAATGCAGGGCAGAATTAAGTGAAGTATAATTTCCTAGAGATTATGGTTGGAGGGAAATGATCTAAAGCTCATGATTGGAGTGTTATATTTGAGGCCCATATGTATTTAGGGATGCTCTTAGGATACCTGGATATTGGTACCCTTGGGAAAAATGAAAATTCTGAGATTCCAATAGTAAACTACAGTCATAATTATAACTGACCTTGGGCAGAAATTGAAGGTTTTGAGTATTGTTGGTAACAGCAGTAGGTCATGAAGGCCACCTATCCCAAGTGAAATTCTGATGACCCTTCATCCAAAGGTGATGGTGTGAGATAACTTGAAAACAGGTTGAGTAGCATATGTTCATACCTGCAACTTCTATGACCTTCCTGACCTGTTTTGCTTAAAAAGAAAATACCTGGGGTTGGAGAGATATTTCAGGGGTTAAGAACACTGACGGCTCTCCCAGTGTTCCTGAGTTCACAAACATCTGTAATGGTATTCAGTGCCCTCTTCTAATGTGCAGGGACACATGCATAGAGAACACTGTATATATAATAAATAAATAAATACTTAAAAAAGAAAGGAAGGAAGGAAGGGAGGAAGGAAGGAAGTAAGGGTGGAAAGAAGGAAGGAAAGAAGGAAAGAAGGAAAGAAATGAAAGAAATTAAGGAGGGATTAAAGAAGGAAGGAAGGAAGGAAGAAAGAGAGAGAGAAAGAAAGAAAGAGAGAAAGAAAGAAGGAGAGAGAGAAGGAGGGAGGGAGAGAGAGAGAGATAGAAAGAAAGAGTTAGAAAGCGAGAGAGAGAAAGAAAGAAAGAAAGAAAGAAAGAAAGAAAGAAAGAAAGAAAGAAAGAAAGAAAGAAAGAAAGAAAGAAAGAAGGGAGGTAGTGAAGAAAGAAAGTAAGAAAGAGAGAGAGAAAGAAAGAAAGAAAAAGAAAGACAGAAAGAGAGAGAGAGAGAGAGAGAGAGAGAGAAAGAAAGAAAGAAAGAAAGAAAGAAAGAAAGAAAGAAAGAAAGAAAGAAAGAAAGAAAGAAAGAAAGGAGAGAGAGAGAGAGAAAGAAAGAAAGTAAGTAAGTGAGTTTCAGGCCATGATTAACCAAATAGCAGGAACAAGTCACATCACTGTGCAAAAGGGAAAAATCTAGTTTATCTTGGGTAGAGGGAGAACAGAATGGTAGTGCATAGTTTGCTTCCATCTTGTCTCCCCACCTTCCATTATCCATATATTGTATATACTGTTGGGAAGAATACAAGGAACAATCAGCACACTCGTCCAACAGGGAGAGTGGTTGTCTGACCTGAGGTTGTATTTGTCTGTACCTATCTATAACTGAGAGACAGGAACACAGCATTTCTGACACCTAACTCTAGGAAGATCGGATGTATATTACTTTTCCTTTCTATGTTCTGCCCTCTGCCCTACACTCAGAAACATGTGAGAGCCCACTGTGAAGTTGCAATTGTGTTTGCCTTGCAATCTTTCTAATAGAGAGTGGCACTGCGGTAATATGAGTTTAAGTCAAGTTTAAGGTGCCCTTGGAATGAATACTCTTGGGCATCCCAAGAGGCTATATCTGAAGCTCCTATGACTACATGTAGAATAAATGAGACCCTCTTGGCCATAGGATCCAAACCTGAGGTCTCTGTCATCATTGCTCCATGGCACATACACTATTGGCCAGCAATTAGATGTCTATGTTCCTTGAGGTTGAAGGAGGAAATTATAGCCCCCTTTTGTACTACAATGAACTGCATGTGAGTGGACATCATTCTACCTTTTTCAGTGGGAATGGCATGAAGCTTGCTTGGTCTGGGGCATCTTTTTTTAATTAGATATTTTCTTCATTTACATTTCAAATATTATCTACTTTCCTAGATTGCCCTCTGAAAATCCCCTATGCCTTCCCCCTCCCCCTGCTCCCCAACCTACCTACTCCTGCTTCCTGACCCTGGCATTTGCCTATAATGGGGCATAGAGCCTTCAGAGGACCAAGTACCTCTCTTCCCAATGATGACCTACTAGGCTATCCTATGCTACACTTGTGGTTAGAGACACAAGTTCCACCATGTGTTTTCTTTGATTTGTGGCATAGTTCCAAGGAGCTCTGGGGGGTACTAGCTAGTTCATATTGATGTTCCTTCTATGGGGCTTCAGTCCCCTTCAGGTCCCTGGGTATTTCTCTGGCTCCTTCATTGGGGACCTTATGCTCTGTCCAATGGATGACTGTGAGCATCCACTTCTGTATTTGGCAGGCAGTGGTTTGGGGCATCTTTTGTCACAAGAGAAATGACTGAGTCCCACTTTCAACGAAACTGAAAGTTTGAGGGTTTTTTCACTAAATGAGTACTTTAGACAATCTTGGGCAAATAGAGAAGGTCTGCAGGAGGCTTAGTCATAGGAGGAATGTCTGACATTCTCTTCAGTGAAAAACAAAACAAAAAAAAGGACTGAGGTAACTTGGGAAGAGAAGAAGTACTGTGCACTTAGGAGTAAGAGAAAATAATGAGACCTGGTTGTACAATGGTATGCATTAGAAAAAACTTGGAGAGGGGGTAAGTGCCATGCAACATCCTGTTATGCATGAATGTCCCTTTTACCTTGATCAGTAAAGGAAGTCCCTCCACTGCTCTTCAGCTTCCAAATCTTCCTTAGTTGGTAAAAGTTCCACATCCTGTGTTTAGCCTGGAGGAGTTCAGACAACAGTCCAAGCCTTTTCAAACAGCCTGGATGTCTGTCCCTGGCTAGGTTGCCTCCTTCAGTTTGTCTTAATATGTACATATATATGCACCAACAATTCAACTGGATTGCAAAGCATAACATAGGATCCAGTCAATAATTCTTGGGACCACAAACCAGAGAAAAACAATATATTTCCCCTGCCATCCTTATAAAAGGGAAAGGCTTGAATCTTACTTAATTAGAGAATATACATTTGATATAGTTCAAAGTCATAAGTGAATGCTGGAGGATACAATGCACCATGCACTATTATTCAAAAGAACATATCTAATGGCATTTTTGGAATAAAGAAAAGTGTGACCTTCCTTTGGTCAAACACAGTGGTTAACGCTCCCCTCCCTTGCAAAAGTGAACAAGATCCAAGGCCATATTTTGGGGGAAGGAAAAGACTGAACCTCACTCAGCCTCACCCAGGTTAGTTCTCTTGGCTACTTCCAAAAAAAAAGGAGTGTGAGAGGAATCTGGGGAACAGAGGAGTTCTGAGAACCTCTTCTCAGAATGGTAAGTTCTAAGACCACCTTAAACAGAGGAGAAATCGTGAATGTCTTAGTTCCTAAAGTAGAGGTCCCCAGTCATATTTTGCAGGTCAGAAATATCCAGTTCACCCATGGTCAGCAGGGGAAGTTTCTAGGCTTCATTGGGTACTGGAGGAATGTTCAGCCTCTGCCTCACTAGCTTCCAAGTATTTCCCCCATATGCATACCCTGTGTAACATCTTTGAGAGTCCAGTCAGTGGCCACAACAATCTCCCAACATAAGTAGTTATGCAAGCATTGATGTTTCCTCGAGGCTGTGTTCAGCTGCACACATCTGTGAATAAGAGATAGGAATGGTGCATTTTGATGACCATTTTTGAGGCACAGGATATGAGAGCCAATTTCAGATTTCTATTTAGTGTCCTATGATCTAAAAGGATAGAAAATGTGAGGTGTCATTGGTCGCGTATGTATTGTATGGATATGTTTAAAGCAAACTTATTTAATAGGGGTATTTGTGAGGCACAGCCAGAAGAGAATCTCTGGTGGTTCAATAATTGCACAGATGGATCTGAAGTGTCCTAATACAGAGAGTAGATGTCTGAAACGCCCCTTTGACACAGGAGCTAGTTCTGAGAGTCCTTTCAATAGTCTTTGATTTCCCAGGACCCCCTTTGCAGAAACTGAAGTTCTAAAATCCACTTGGTGAATTGAAGTAGACAATAGGCCCAGATTCCTACTGGGAAGAAAGGGAATGTTAGATTCTCTTTTATGTAGAATGAGTGGTGTAAGTCTCCTATGGTCTGACATCCCTTTAAGGAAAAATGATTCAAAGCTACTTGGTAGGATTAGGAATATTCCTTATAAGGCATAATACATGTTTTAGGCGACATTTGACCAATAGGGCTAAGGCAATGTTAGCCCTAGGAGAGTTCTGACATTCTATTCAGTGTAGTGAGAAAAAAAAATGAGTTACCATGGGGAAATGTGTGCCCCATGTAAGAGAGGAAATCTCGAAGGCCCTACTGAAAGAGGAGGGCAGAATCCTCTTGAGGCAGAATGTGAAATTGCCGTATACACTTCTGTCAAAGTTAAAGGTCCCTGGTACCTTATAGAGTGGAGAATGTTTCCAGCCATGATCATAAGTTTCCAATTCTTATTCAGAGTTTTGTATTTTCATAGTTTGTGTTCATTCAGGAGAGACAAGGCAGCAACATATTTTTTTCTTCCAAAGGCTTTGAATGACTTTTGATGACTTTGTTCATCTATCCAGGTCTAGGCAGAATTAATGAAGTTATTACATTCCTATTGACTTGCCTAAAGGCAGATGGCACAGGTACTTTGCTCTGATTTGTAACTTGGACTATGGGACCTCAAACCAGAGTGGACTAGGGTACCTTGTTTAAAGAAGGAGTCACTTTTGGAAATATGGCTGATCAGCTAGGTATAATCCTACTTTGATGTATACATTCACAAATATACTTCATATATGTGAATGTCATTTTTGAGAAAGAGAACATTTTGGGTGGATAAGGAAGAGCAGGAAGGTCACAGAATCCCTCAGGCAAAAGTTTACCTTGGGAATTGTAAGATGTCAAAAATAACTTATCAAGTGCAAATGTCCTCATAGTCCAGAATACTCATGTGTTCTGAGACTTTGAGTTTTGCTTGCCAACAATCAGAGTATTTTTCTTACAAATTGTTTGGTAAACTCTAGTTCTATGTTCTCCATAAGCTGCACAGCAGCATCCCAGGCATAGGCACCAAAATGGAATTGCTCCATTTCAAGTGACAGGCTTAAAATTAAAAATTAAATTAGGGTTCATATAATTACTGTCATGTCCCAGGACATCATTTCAGAGTGTTTGTCATCCCTTCTTTTATTTGAGCATGTCTGGCCATCCATGTCTGAAGGGAAACTTTAGGACCTCCTAGAGGAATAGACCTCATGGTTCTATGGATAAAAGTGGATTTTCTGAGGTAAGCATAGTCAAGGGAAATTGATTTAAAGTTTCCTTGAAGGAAAAAAAAAGAAAAAAAAAAGAACATCGGCTAGAGTTTTTCATGTCAGTGCCTTTTCTGTAGGCTCCATAAGCAGCAGAATTTGTATTAATCCCCGGTCAAATTTAAGGGTGAATCTATATTTCCCTAATTCAAAGATAAAATGAAAGTTTCTTCCTTGAAAGAGTATCTATGTCAAAGATTCTTCATTGAAACCTTTTTGAACCTAGAGTTTACCTTGAACTGAGGAAAAATCTGGGAAACATTAGGAAAAATATGTAAGGTTCAGTCCATAATATCAGCAAGTTTTGTGGGATTCCTCGACCTAAATGAATGTCCAAGCCTGCTTTGGACAAACTGGTATGATCAGAGGCTCCCTTTGCTTCAGTGGGAATATGTGATGCCTCCTTAAGCAATGGTAGAAGGAGTGATTATCCCTCGGGGAAAGGAGGTGCTGATATCCTTGTAACAGGAGAGATGAACAGAGTATAAAAATCCCCATAATATTTTGAGCAAAAATTAATTTGCTTACCTTAGCTCATGAGGTCCTAGCATTGCCACACCTTCTAACCGTTCTTCACATCCTGGGGTATCCATATCCTTAGCTGAATTAGCAAGGCACCAAATATAGATACCATGATTCATGAAAAGCTTTGGATTGTATCCTCAGCATGATTGCCTCCTAAAAATTATGTTCAACCAACCAGAACTGAGTTAGAATGATGAATTCACACGATGTCATGTGACTATACTCAAGGAAGTGGCATAAGGTTCCAGGATTGGCCTCCTCCTCTTGATTTCTGTGAACTTTGAGCAGAGGGAGCAATTCTCCTTGATCAGAGGTAAAATATCCCATGGGTTCCTGAACAGAAGGGATTTTTATGAGAGCCCATTGCATCAAAGGTGTACATTTTATGACCTTGATCATCACAGGAAGGAAAATACTATAGGTTTGGAAAAGAGAAAGTCTCTCAAACCTGTTGGACAGTAGGGGAGTTGTCCTGTTCACCTTCTGTAGAGGAGTTTGTTCCAGGCACTCCAGGCCTCCACATCTTCAGAGAACTCTGAAAAAATTCTTATCTCTGAGGACTCTATGCGGATTTGACAGCATTCAGAGGTTTCTTCTGACAAGTCGGCTCAAAGTCCCTGGATTTGTTCCCTATTAAACTTACAAGGAAGCACACAGGTGTGGTTGTAGAGTACAGTTACCTTTCTGATGACCAGCTTAAAGAGAGCCTTGGATCCAGGCAGAGGTTTTCATAAATTGGCCATGGGACTTGACTCTGGAGTTCTCTGAGATTTGTTTTGTTTGTTTGTTTTTGGTGGTCAAAAGTATATTCCCTAACCAATAAGGTCTGAGGGAGAAGCTCTTAGTTGAGTGGTAGACCTGAGTCCACTGTGAACAAAGACCAAAGCTGTTGTGTATTCTTGGTACCAAGGATTCAGCCTGAAGCACACTAGAGCTGAGCCTGAATATTTGAGATAAACTTCTCACTCACAAGGTCAGTTCTATACCTTGCTTCATCAGAGAGGCAGGTTTCAGACCCTTGCAGTGCAGAAGGAGGAAGAATAAAGCATTTTACTCAAGGTCGGCTGACCCCTTTGGCATACGCATAATGTCAAGGGATACTATGGTTAGAGAAAGCAAGGTTTAGGCCCTCTTCAAAAGATAAACCAACTGGGTGTCAGCCCCCTTGAAGTTATGGGATACTTTACATCTGAGGGGGCCTGACATGATGGAGTTGATATTTATGCTGGAGGTATAAATTATCCTGGGTCTAGCAGGGTACATCTGAGTCCCCATTGTAACTTCATCAATGCTATTGCATGCTGATAGTAAAAGAGCCATCTTCGTGGCCTTCTTAAAATGTTGTTGAGGTCTGAAGTCCTTTGTTTATCATGTCATATGGATCAGGGCATCTTCAGTTATTGAGGACCTATGTGACACCTTTGTTCTGAAGTGGTAATTCTGAGTGGAATTAAAGAATTTCTGAGGTTTCTTGTTCTCATATGTTAATGCTGCCTTCAATACTGGGGAGTTTCTAACATATTTGATTTCGGGGGTTACATCTGAAATCCCCTTGAGTTATTGATGGAAGATGTGAGTCACATTGGTTCTTTTTGATGTATGTGGCTATACTGACATTGTCTTCAGACACACCATAAGGTGGCATCGGGTCCCATGACAGATGGTTGTGAGACAACAAGTGGTTACTGAGAATTGAACTCAGGACCTGTGGAAGAGAAGTCAGTGCTTTTAACTGCTGAACCATCTCTCCAGCCCCAGCATATTGATTCTAGACAGGTAAGTTGAAGTCCACTTAGGCTATTGGGGATGATCTGAGGATCCCTGGTTCAGAATGGGCAGATCAGAAGTTCCCTTGGTCCACACAGTAGTTTAGAAGATCTGTGGTTCTTAAGCTGTAGGTCTGAACCTTACCAGAGAAGAATGCCTGGAGGGTTTTTGAATTCCTAATTTAGACAAAGTGTACGTGATGACTCCTTGAGCTCGAGGCTTCCTGGGAACCTAGAACACACATATCATGCAGGCCATGCAACAGCTTAATCAATCTCCAGTATGCTAGGAGGCACTTCCCAGCTAGTTCTCCTGATAAATCTGCTGACTACTTCTGAAAATGGCAAGGCTTTCTCGTTTCTGCTGGCCAACTTAATGTCTATGTCCTGGGTTTATGAACTTGCTGGCTACTCTTAAGCTCTGAGACTTCAGGCACCCGGGTCCTGATCCTTGGACAGAGTAATTAGGTCAGAGGATCAGAATAAGAAGCACTTGGTGCACCTTAGATCAAGGGAGTCGATTTGTCATGGACTAGACCAGATCTAGTAGGTAGGTCTAGGTCCTCAATGATCAGAAGAATCACATAGTACTCTCCATTAGGTGAAAATTATATAGCACATACTTCTGGCCACAATTGTGAGCTACTCTTAATCAGAAAGGGGATTCTTGTCCTGCTTTTAGTCACAGGGGCATAGATGATGCTTCAATGTGCATCTGAGGCAGCTAGGAGTGGAAATTGTAATTTTGATAGAGTGTTGATGAAAAGAAAAAGTTCTAAATTCATGTTGCTCATAAGGGGCATAGAAAGGGAAAATATGAGGGCAGCTTCTGGATCAAAAAAGAACTGAAAATGCCAGGGTAAGAGAGAGTAGGGCCCAGGCCACCTTCTTGAGATAGACTGTGTTACAGTTTCCATTTGGCAGGCTGGGAAGCTCTTGTGCGTCCCAGGGCAGAAGGGGTAAGTCGGAAGCAAGGAGTAAGTCGTAAGCCTCCTAGAGCATTTTCGATATCTCTTTTGTCATAAAAAGTATCTGTGAGGCACAGTTTCTTAGATGGGGCATTTGAGAGGCCACCCCTTTCAGCCTGAAGCATTCTGAGCCTTTCTGAAACAGGGATCACATAGCCAGAGTCCCTCTGGTGAGAACTGGAAAGTGTGAGTCCACATTGGTCTGATTGAGAAGGTCTGACACCTCCTTTAGGAGAGAGGAAAGAACAACAACTCCCCTTTTGCCGTGCAATCCTATTGAGATTGATTTGCATATGGCGTGTATATTTGTGGCCTCCTAGGACAGAATGGTCACAAAGGGGGAACCCAAATTCATATTGTAATGACGGGTCTCTCCAAGGACAGGAGAGAGCAGGTACCACATCCTCTGCTTGAAGTATTGTACGTCTGTAATATCTTCGAATAACAGGGAATGTTCCAAAAGGGAATGTGGTACTCCCTTTTGGAGGTACAAATCCCCATAGGATAGGCACCAAAGCTATGGGCTCCTGTTTGGCACTTCTGGAAGGTTTCTCTCCCTCTTGGACATTAGGAATATGTTTTGAGCCCTCCTTAGTAGAAACAGGGTGCCTGATATCCTCTTGGGGTGATGATGAGAGTTTCACACCTCTTCGGGGACTGTCTCCATCTGGAGATGACTCAATGCATTCTTGATCTGTAGGGGAAGTTTGCAGGGCTCCATGGGTAACAGAGGATTTCCTCTGTTTCCTTCTGGTAGAAATAGCATGTCTGGGAATCTCATGAGGAGAGGTGGGATGCCTGAGGCTGTCTTCATGAGAAAGAGTGGTTCGCATGCACTCTTCTGTAAGGATGGAGGATGGCTTGTCAACCTCATGCTCTGAATTGGAAGTTTGGGTGTCCCATTGGTCAGAAGGGGCTTTTTCTGATGGGTTTTCAGTAGACTTGGATGGTCTGTGAATGCCTTGGGTTGATAGGGGACTTCGGAGGCCCACCTCATGAGATGGTGAGCGTCTGCAGGCTCCTTTAGCAGAATCAGAAGTGGCAAAGTTTATGTTAGTCACAGTTTTAAGATTTACACCTCTTTTCTTAGATTTGCAAGCTCTGACCCACATTTTGGAAGAATGGCAGTGTTTCCAGCCCTCATGTTTTGAGCGCACAGATTTCAGGCCCTCTTGATCTACAGAGGAAGGGCTTGGTCTTGTTTTCCGCAATTTAGAAGGTGTGGGGCAATCTCCTGGAGGAGGAGAATGACTGAGACCCTTTTTACAAAGGATACTAGATCTGAAACTCAATTGTGATGATTTTAAGGGGGAGATGCTCCTTTGAGGAGTAGAGGTAGGACTGGATTTCTTTTCTGCATACTTGGAAGATGTGAGGCTACTTTCAGCAGAAGAGATACATTTTAAGGCATCAAGTTCTGAAAGGCAGTATCTGGTATCCCCTTCAGGAAATGGGACATGTTTCAATATCCTTTGGTTAGATTTGAAACGTCTAGGGCTCTTCTTGAGATAAGAGGAATTTCTCTGGCCATCTTCATGAGGAGGGGTAGGAATAATGTCCCCTTTGGCACAAAGGGACAGTCCCTTAAACTCCGTTGAAAAGGAATTACCCACGGTTTCTTGGGGAGATGGCACAGGTTTTAGAGGCCCCTTGGCTGGTTGAGAAAGTTCTAGACTTTCCTGGGGAAATGCTGTTGTTCTCAGGATCCCTTGTTCAGATACTAAAGGGCCCATAGCATCTTCATTGGGTTTCAAAAGACACAGAGACCCTAACACACATGCCAAAGCTTCTGGAGTCCCTGGCACAGATTCTGAACTCTTAGAAATGGATTGTGTATATGTCCGAGGTTCTTCTGCCTCTGGACTAAGTGGTGAAGGAGCTGGTAATTTGGGAGAATCTTGTGTGGCTGACAAAAATTCTATGACTTCTTGGGTGACAGGTGGTATTTCTGCACTATTTTGCATACCTGCCCGTGTTTCTAGTGTGTCCTGGGAAGAATCAGAAAGTCCAAGATCTTCTGGATTGGATGGTGAATATCCTAAAGCCTTTTTTTCCAAACAGGGTCCTGGAGGCTCTTGAAGTAACAAGGAATTTTCTGTAAGCCCTTGGGAAGATATTGATGTTTCTAGTACACCTTGGGCAGACAGGGAAGGTCTCTGAGACATTAAGACAGAATGTGACACTTTCAAATCCAATTGGACAGATGGAGAAGGTCCTAGACTCACTATGGTAGAGGCTGAAATTTCCAAAGGTCCTGGTGAAGCATGGGACATTCCTGGCTTGCCATGTGTACAGGTACAACCTTCCAGATTCCCCTGTAAAGACAGGCAAGGGCCTCCAGCAGATAGCAAAGGTCCCGGATTCACTTGAGCAGATAGGGACATTGTCAAAGGCTCTAGGGCAGATGATACAGATCCTAGTGTTCCTCGTCCAGATAAAGAAATTACCATGGGTCCTTTGGAAGAATGCATAGATTCTGAAGGATCTGAAGCAGATGGATCTGTTTGTTGAACCCTTTGTGGAGAATTCAAAGACTCATTTGGTCCCTGGAATGAAGTTAAAGGTCCCTCTGTAGGTTTAGAGAGATCTAAAGGCTCTTCTGTGGAAAGGGAAGGATCCAAAAGGCTTAGGGAAGAAAATGAGGAACTAAGTTGGGCAGAAATTGCAAGTTCCAGAGGTGAGTCATTGGATATTACATATCCTGGGGTAACTGTTGAAAATTTTTGTGCACCTGATGCAAATGATGAATATCCTAGAGTCCCCTGTGGAGATGGCAAAGGTTCTACAGATCCTTGTGTAGTTGCTGAAATCCTCAGAGATCCCTGGTCAGATCTCAAAGTCCTTGCTGTATTTTGAGCAGGGTGCATATATCCCTGACACACTGGGAAAGATGGTGAGTCTGCTACTGTGTAGTGTGTAGATGTGGACTGAGTTCCTATAACTTGTGTATGTAAAGAAGGACTTGAAAACCTTTTGGAAGATGTAGAATGTTGGGAAGACCTTTGTGGACATGGGGACAGATGTACAATACCCTGTGCAGAGAGACCGGGACTCACACCTCCATGAGCAGGATCAGAAGATGCTGGAGTCCCTTGTTCTGAGGAGGAAAGACCCAGAGGATTATGAGAACATTCAGAACATTGTGATGTATTCATCATTGCCTGGGCTGAGATAGAAAGTTTCAGAGGCCCCTGGGCAGATTGCAAAGGTGCTAGATACCCTTGGGCAAATGGGAAAGTCTCTGCACCTCCTTGGGTAGAAACGGAATGTCTACCAAGTGTAGGAGGTGATGGTGGCAAAGTACCTAGAGTCGCCGAAGTAGACTGAGAAGATGCTACAGCCTGCCTCACTTGTGGAAAAAGGCCTAAAGCACTCTGTGACTCTTCATATTGTGCCAATATCCCTGTGGCATCTGTTGAATTTTCCAGATTTCTGTGGTTGGGGATAAAAGAACTTTGCATGGGCAAAGTTCCCTCTTCTGCCCTGAAAAGTACCTTTGGCTTTTGAAAAGATGACAAAGTTTCTAGAACCACTGGAGTAGGTACAAGTTGCTCCTGAACACCCAGTACAGGTGGGCAATGCCCTATATCTGATGGTGAAGGATAAAAGGTTTCTTGAGATTTCTGGCTAAGTAGGGAATTTCCAGTGTCCCTTGGGAAACCTGGGGATCTTTCTGCAAAATGATGGGCAGTTTTAGAAAATCCTACATCCGTATGACAAGCAGTTGGATGATGCAAAGTATCTTGAGCAAATGAAACACTTTGTGTATTCCCCTGTTTAGAAATGGGAAGTTTTAGAGACCCTTGGGCAGAACAGAAATGTCCAAAAGCCTCTTGGGAAGATGAAGAGCCTAGGGTTCCCTGTGAACCTAGGGTTCCTTGTGAAGATAAACAAATTCCCAGAGGCATCTGATCAGATGACACAGATTCTGATAGCAACTGAGTATTTTGGGGAGACGCCAGATGTCCTGGAGTGGGAAGCAAAATTCCCACAGTCTCCTTTGCAGACAGGGACGTTCCTACTGTGGCTTCTGCAGATAAAAAATTCCCCTCAGTGCCCTGAGCAGATGTGGAAGACTCTAGAGTAGTTTCTTTAGATTTCGTCACTTCTAGACGACATTCTTCAGATGAACAAGGTCCCAGAGTTCCTTGCTCAGATCTCAAAGATGATGGTGACACCTGTAGTGATGTAGTAAGATCCAGATGCAGTCCAGCACATCTGGAAGAGTCTCAGATCCCTCCGGTAGATGGAGAGTATTTATTTGTTTCTGAAAATGCTGGGGAAGGAGATGAATGCAGTAGAGCCCCTACAGAGGATCCCGAGATATGGGTCACTGCCTGGGCTGAGATGGAAAGTGGCAGAGGGCCCTGGGCTGATTGCAAATGTGCTAGTTTCCCGGGACCAGAAGGGAATGTTTCTGCACCTCCTTGAGTAAAAGATGAATGTCTACCAGGTTCTCGAGGTGATGGTGGCAAAGGTCCTAGAGTAGGCAAAGCAGATGTAGAAGATTCTGTATTCTCCCTCACTAGAGGCAAAGGGCCTGAGGTAGTCTCTGTGTGTTTACATTGTCCCAAGCCCAATATCCCTGTCGAATCTGCCAAAGGTTCTAGATTCCTTTGGGTGGATGACAAAGAACGTTGCACAGGCAAAGTCCCCTCTGCAGCTGTGCAAAGGTCCTTACAATTTTGAGAGGTTAGCACATATCCTTGAGAGTCTTTACTAGATAGAGGATGCTCCTGAGAACCTAGTACAGATGGTGAGTGTGTTACATCTGCTGGTGAATATGAAATGGATTTTTGTGATTTCTGGCAAGGTAGTAACGGCCCAATGTACCTTGAGGACGCTGAAGATCTTTGTCCAGAAGGTTCAGAAAGGGGAGAAAATCTCATACATTTCTGGCAATAACTTGGATGTTGCACAGACGTTGGAGAAGATGGCACAGTTTGTACAGTCCATTGTTTAGTTGTGGACAGCTTTAGAGACCCTTGGTCAGAAAGGGAATGTCCAGAAGCCTCTATGGAAGATGAAGAGCCTAGAGTTCCTGGTGAAGATAAAGAAATTCCCAGAGGCTTCTGATCAGATGACAAAGACTCTGAGACCACCGGAGGGATTTGGGTAGACCCCAACGTTCCTGCAGTGGGAGGCAAAGTTCCCACAGTCTGCTTTGCAGACATGGGCTTTCCTACTGTGGCTTGTGCAGATAAGGAATGCCCCCTAGTACCCTGAGCAGATGCAGAAAACCCTACAGTTTTTTTCTTAGATTTGGTCCCTTCAGATAAGCAAGGTCCCAGAGTTCCTTGCTCAGATCTCAAAGATGATGGTGACACCTGTAGTGATGTAGTAAGATCCAGATGCTGTCCAGCACTTCTGGGAATGTCTGATGTCCCTCGGGTAGATGTAGAGTATGTATTTGTTTCTGAAACTGCTGGGGAAGGAGATGAATGCAGTAGAGCCCCTTCAGCAGATCCCAAGATATGGATCATTGCCTGGGCTGAGATGGAAAGTGTCAGAGGCCCCTGGGCTGATGGTAAATGTGCTAGGTTCCCGGGACCAGAAGGGAAAGTTTCTGCACCTTCTTGAGTAAAAGATGAATGTCTACCAGGTTCTCGAGGTGATGGTGGCAAAGGTCCTAGAGTAGGCAAAGCAGATGTAGAAGATTCTGTATTCTCCCTCACTAGAGGCAAAGGGCCCGAGGTAGTCTCTGTGTGTTTACATTGTCCCAAGCCCAATATCCCTGTGGAATCTGCCAAAGGTTCTAGATTCCTTTGGGTGGATGACAAAGAACTTTGCACAGGCAAAGTCCCCTCTGCAGCTGTGCAAAGGTCCTTAAAATTTTGAGAGGTTAGCACATATCCTTGAGAGTTTTTACTAGATAGAGGATGCTCCTGAGAACCTAGTACAGATGGTGAGTGTGTTACATCTGCTGGTGAATATGAAATGGATTTTTGAGATTTCTGGCAAGGTAGTAACGGCCCAATGTCCCTTGAGGACGCTGAAGATCTATGTCCAGAAGGTTCAGAAAGGGGAGAAAATCTCATACATTTCTGGCAATAAGTTGGATGTTGCACAGACTTTGGAGAAGATGGTACAGTTTGTACAGTCCATTGTTTAGTTGTGGACAGCTTTAGAGACCCTTGGTCAGAAAGGGAATGTCCAGAAGCCTCTATGGAAGATGAAGAGCCTAGAGTTCCTGGTGAAGATAAAGAAATTCCCAGAGGCTTCTGATCAGATGACAAAGACTCTGAGACCACCGGAGGGATTTGGGTAGACCCCAACGTTCCTGCAGTGGGAGGCAAAGTTCCCACAGTCTGCTTTGCAGACATGGGCTTTCCTACTGTGGCTTGTGCAGATAAGGAATGCCCCCTAGTACCCTGAGCAGATGCAGAAAACCCTACAGTTTTTTTCTTAGATTTGGTCCCTTCAGATAAGCAAGGTCCCAGAGTTCCTTGCTCAGATCTCAAAGATGATGGTGACACCTGTAGTGATGTAGTAAGATCCAGATGCTGTCCAGCACTTCTGGGAATGTCTGATGTCCCTCGGGTAGATGTAGAGTATGTATTTGTTTCTGAAACTGCTGGGGAAGGAGATGAATGCAGTAGAGCCCCTTCAGCAGATCCCAAGATATGGATCATTGCCTGGGCTGAGATGGAAAGTGTCAGAGGCCCCTGGGCTGATGGTAAATGTGCTAGGTTCCCGGGACCAGAAGGGAAAGTTTCTGCACCTTCTTGAGTAAAAGATGAATGTCTACCAGGTTCTCGAGGTGATGGTGGCAAAGGTCCTAGAGTAGGCAAAGCAGATGTAGAAGATTCTGTATTCTCCCTCACTAGAGGCAAAGGGCCCGAGGTAGTCTCTGTGTGTTTACATTGTCCCAATGCTAGAATCCCTGTGGAATCTGCCAAAGGTTCTAGATTTCTTTGGGTGGATGATAATGAACTTTGAACAGGCAAAGTTCCCTTTGTCACTGTACAGTTTTTCTTTTGCCATTGAGAAGTTAACAGCAAAAGTTCTTCAACTCCCTGGCCAGCTATGGGCTCCCCCAAACTGTCTTCTGCATTAAGGGAAACTTGTCCATGCAACTGAGTCGATGGTGAGAGTAATGGAGAAATTTGTGCTGATCCATTCAGTTCAAGATTTGATTGTGGATACAGGGATGTTGCAACAGCTTTTTGTAAAAACGGTGGAGGAGCTTGACTTGCTTGTGTTAGTGTGCAATGGCCATGAGGCTTTGGTACATGTGGCAATGTTTCTGGTGTCCTTGGTACCCATGACGACATTCCCAAGGAACCTGACACCGAAGAAAAATGTTGATGAGCACACTGGGCAGACTCCGATGATCCCAGAATCTCCTGGGAAGATGTTGACTGCTGCATAGACTGTTGAGTATATGGTGAAAGGTCTAGAGATGCCTCAACAGATATGCTAAGTTTGGTAGATAGCAAATGTGCTAGATCACTTGAAACTTCTAAAGAAGACACCTGAGATCGTTGGTCAGGTTGTGAATGTCCTGTATGACTTGAGGTATGTTGCAAAGGGCCTTTAGTGACTTGGAGAGATGGTGAGGTATACTGAGATTCTACTGTATATGACCAGTCCCCTGGCTTCTGTTGGTAAGATGGTAAATGTTCTAGAAACCCTGGGAAAGATGGCAAAGTACCAACAGTTTCCTGGACAGGTATAGAATGTTCAAGAGGTGCTTGCTTACATCTCACAGTTGTTAGAGTGCCTGATGTAGTTTGGGGAAGTTTCTGAGCACATAGTACAGATGATGAAGGTTCCACAGTCCCTTGGGAATATAACAATGCTTTTTTAGTTTTCCTGGTGGATTCAGAAGATCTTTTTTCAGATGGAAAATTTTCTGTTGTCTTAGTTTCAGATTTGGGAGGTCCCATAGACCCTATAAGAGGCAAAGGATCTGTTGTAGTCCCTTGGACAGATGGCAAGTTATCCAGAGATTCTACCATGTGTGATGAGTGCTCTAGCTTCTTTTGGAAAGATGCTGAATGCTCTAGTTTCCCTGAGGTAGTTGTAGAAGAACCTTCAGTCCCCTGGACAGGTCCAGAATGTTCTAAAGGCCCTTGCTTACATGTCACAATTGTTAGTGTTCCTGTTGTAGTGTGAGGAGGTTTCTGAGCATGTGGTGCAGATGAGGAACTTCCCACAGTCCCTTGGGAATATAACAATGCTTTTTTAGTTTTCCTGGTGGATTCAGAAGATCTTTTTTCAGATGGAAAATTTTCTGTTGTCTTAGTTTCAGATTTGGGAGGTCCCATAGACCCTATAAGAGGCAAAGGATCTGTTGTAGTCTCTTGGACAGATGGCAAGTTATCCAGAGATTCTACCATGTGTGAAGAGTGCTCTAGCTTCTTTTGTAAAGATGCTGAATGCTCTAGTTTCCCTGAGGTAGTTGTAGAAGAACCTTCAGTCCCCTGGACAGGTTCAGAATTTTCTAAAGGCCCTTGCTTACATGTCACAATTGTTAGTGTTCCTGTTGTAGTGTGAGGAGGTGCAGATATTGAAAGTTTCACAGTCCCTTGGGTAGATAACAATGTTTTCTTAGTTCCCTGGGTAGATGGAGAAGATATCACAGCCTCTGTTACAGATGGTGGATGTTGCAGGGTATCTTGCATAGATAGAGAAATTGTAGAAGCCTTTTGAAAAGAACTGAAAAATTTCACAGGTCCTGGTTTAGATGGCGAATTTTCTAGAGCCCCAGTTTCAGATGTGGGCAGCCCCATAGCCCCTGTAGGACACAGAGAATGTATCTCAGCTCCTTGATTTGATGGAAATATTTGAGGCACCCTATCAGCATATTGAGTAGATCCTAAAGCTCCTGTCTTATGACATGATGGTTCTACAGTCCCCTGTAGTGATAAAGACTGTCTCACAATGTCTTTTTCTGATTTGTATTTTGTACCTTCCTTTTGGGAGGATACCAAAGAACCTAGGGTCCCTTGTGCCAGTGATGACATTTCAAGAGACCTTTGCAATTGGAAATCCCCTAGTTTAGATGGTGAAGAATGCAGAGTCTGTTTAGAAGGTGTGTAAGTGGGCAGTGGTCCTTGGGTAGTTATCAAAAGTTCTAAGGTCTGTGAAGTAAATTGATCATGTTTCTGAGCATTTGCTGCAGTAAGTGAGTTTTTTCCACCATCCTTGGTGGATTGCAAAGACCCTTGAAGCCCTTGGCAAGATGAGGAAGATAACAAAGACTCAGTAGCAAGAGTAGGTAAGGAAATTCCCACAGGATCTGGGCCAGGCAGCATATGGCTTGGAAAACCTGAGACATTTTTCAAATGTCCTGGAGATCTCTGAGAATCTGAATATGTCCCCATATCCACATCCACACATGGCAATGGTCCTTTAGACACCTTAGAAGGTGAGGAAGGTGGCCTATCACCCAGAACAGAAAAAGAATGTCTGAGAGTTCCCTGTGTGGATGTGGAGAGTTCTGGAGTCTGTTGTGCAGAGAGAGATTGTCCCACAGCCCCTTGAACAGAATACAAATGTGCTACACTTCCTTCTGAGGAGGAAGGAGTTCCATGTTGCCATTGAGTGAGTGGCATGACATTTAGGGGGGACACTGAGCCAGACTGAGATAAATCTAGAACTCCATGAATGTGGGGCAAATTGGATGGAGTCTCCTGAGATGACAGAGAAAGGCTCACAGGCTCTGGAGCCACTGGTAAGGGTCCAGGAGCCACAATGGCTGACGGGGAAATTGCCAGAGCTCCTGGTCTAGGTGGAAAAGCTCCTAGCAATCTTTGAGTACGTTGGCAGGCTCTTGTTTTACTTGGGAGAGATAACAAAGGTGCTAAAGTCCCTTGAGTACTTGGTGAAGTAGCATCAGTACTCTGGGTAGTTGTGGAAAGATCCAGAGGCCTTTGCAAGGACATCAAAGGTCCTGCAAACTCAGGTGAGCATGAAGAAGATTCCAGAGGCCCCTGAGTTGGGGGTGCATGTCTGGAAACTCCTTGTGCTGATGAAGAATGATCCAGATCTCCCGGAAGGTGGAGTGAATATCCTGAACACCTTGTTGAAGATGGAAAAGTTTTCTGAACACCTTGGCCAGGTGGCAAATGTTCTGTTGTTCCCTGGACACCCAGAGTTCCTGGGGAAAATGCTAAACATCCTAAAGACCTTTGCACAGCTGGTAAAGTTTCTAGATGCTCATGCTTAGATGTTAACGATCTAGCAGATCCTAGGGCAGATGGTAACTGTCCCACAACAAGAATGTTGGAGGCAGAAGGTTTTTTAGATGCTTTAGAAGACATGGAAGATTTTTGATATGTTTGGGCTAAAGGCACAACTTCTAGATGATTTTTTTTACATGTGGACTTTCCCTTAGACCCTTGGTAATATAAAAGAGGTTGTGTCGTTCTGAAGTCTGATTGGCCAACGGACCAATCACCTTGAGCATGGGCAAAATGTTCTGGATCATTTGAGAGAGATAAAGAAATTCCCTGGAGCTCTGGGCCAGATCGTGAACAGACCAGAGCCTTTTGGTTAGACAGAGAAAGCCCTTGAGCCTTTTGGGGAAATATGGAATGTCCACCATACCCTTTGTCCAACTGGCAACTTTCCACAGTCCCTTGGTCATCTGTGGGATGTTTCAAGGCATTTTGGACAGATACAGAAGGGGTGGGACTCACCTGAGGAGTCGTTGTAGCGATTGATGTTTCTTTGGCAGCAGGAGATGATGCAAGTCCCCTTTCATCAGAAGTTCTGGAGTCTCCTTTATCAGAAGGATCAACACTCAACCTGTTTTTAGTAGAAACCGGATGCTTGGGGAAAGCATGGGTAGAGGGAGAAGGTCTACTACTTCCCATCAGAGAAGGCATGTGAAAGGAACACTCTTGGGTAGATGGAGATAATTGTAAAGCACCCTGTTCAGATATGGTAGATCCTATGACCATCTGCACAGATGGGGAAGGTATTAATGTGTCTTGTGTACCCGTGCAATTCTTGCCCGTGGCTTCAGAGTGAGGGGAATGTCCTAGAGATACCTGTGTAGATGTGGCCTCTCCTAGAGCATCATGGACATATGTGAGAGGTATAAGAGCCTCTTGAGCAGGTAGGGAAATTTCTAGACCTCCTTGTGTACTAGTGGAAGTTCCAAGAAAATTTTCTTCAGCCTGAGAAAGGGATAACACCTTCTGTATAGAAGTATCAGGTGTCGTAGCCAGCTTGATAGGCAAAACAGGTTCCAAGGGCCCTTTTGAAGATGAAGTAGAACCTAGAGCCTTATGGGCATTTGGAAGATATTCTGGAGACATTTGTGGGCATGGAGAAGGACCAACGGCCCTTTGTCCAGGTGGATAAGAGTCTATAGCATCTTGTGTAGATGGGGAAGATGGCTGATCCTCTTGAGGAGATAGGGAAGTTCTCATAGTCTCCTGTGAAGTTTGGGGAGGTCCTATGGATTCTTGTGCACAGGTAGAATCCAAGGAATTCCCTTCTTTAGCCGTACAGGATGCTACAGACTCTTGTGTGTGCAAATCACCTCCCACAGCACCTTGCTCACATAGGATTGGATCCAGAACCTTCTGTACAGATGGAATCTGTCCTAGAACATCTTTTGTAGATGTGTCACATCCACGAGTCATTTCTAAAGATGGGACTGTGGCTAGAACTCCTTTTGTAGATGTAGCCTGTCCTACAAACCCTTTATGTGATAGGGTAGTACTCAGACAATCCTGTACAGGTTTTGGAAATCGTAGCATCTTTGATGTATATGGGGAATCCTTTACAGCCTCTCCTACAGATACACAATGTCCCAGTGTCACCAAGGGCTGCATGGAGGGTTGTATGGTCTCAGCACACTGTACAAATATGGAGCTTGTTTGGCTCCCTGGGAGCATTTTGGCAGAATCTTGGCTGTTTGGGACCTGATGACAAGTCAGGAGGACCCTTTTGGCTGGTAGGGGATATTTGAATAATTCTTGATCAGATCGGGACTTTCTGGAGACCCGTTGTTTAGAGAGAGCATCTTTCAATCCTCTACTAGAATGAGAATGTTCAGGGTCACTTTTCATAGCAGGAGAATGATTTAATCTTCCTTTCTGTGGGAGATCAGATTTAAGAACATGTCTTTGATGCTCTTCCATAGAGGGAGATAATCCTAGTGGCCACCTAACAGATGGAGAAGGTCTCAGAACCCCTGGGGAAGATGCTGATGGTTCTAGTTCACTTTGTGTATGTGCAGAAGGCACAAGAGTCCCTTTGGAGGACTCGGGAGTTTCTATCACATATAGCCTATGTGTGGAACTCTCAAGAGCCCCTTCTAAGGATGGCAAAGGTCCTTGAGCTCCTGGTATAGGTGTGGAAATTTTTGTCTCTGCTTGGGCAGGTATGAGCGGTGTGAGGCTCACTTTTGGAATCGTGATTGCATTTCTTTCCCTTTGGACTGTAAGAGATGATCTGAGCCCATTTTTTAATGGTAGAGGACTTTGAAAGCCCTCTTGGTTTAAAGGGGAAGTTCTGAAATCCTCTTGGTCAGCAGGGTCAGGTCTCAAACTCACTTTACTAGAAGCAGATTGCATGGGGCACTTTGGGGGAGAAGGGGAACATCTTTGGCTGTCTTTGTGAGAGGACTTAGCTTTATGCCCTGCTTTGGCAGCTGTCAAACATGTTGAACTCTCCTGGGGAGAGGAAGTGGAAGTCGATACATTTGAGACAAAAGAGAAATCAGTGATGTTACCTTTGGGAGAAGGAGGTTTGGATCCCTCCTTGTCTGATGGGGCCTGTTGTAGGTCCCCTTGACCAGAGGAGTCTTGTCCAACATGCTTTGGAGGAGAATTGGAAAGATTAGAGTTATGTAGGGTAGGGGATAACCTTTTGGAACTCCTTCTGGAAGAGGAGGCATGTATGATTTTCCTTTCAGCACAAGTGGGAAGTCTTTGGGATGCCTGGGCAGATGTGGAATGCCCCATAGACTCTTGGAAATATCTGGTTAGTTCGAGAACATCTTGGGTGGATAGGGACAGTCCCTGAGCATGTTGGGTGGATAGGGACAGTCCCCGAGCATGTTGGGTGGATAGGGAAAGTCCCTGAGCATCTTGGGGAGAAGTGGAAGTTCCCGGATCTCCTTGGCTAGATACGGAAGGGTGTGGGGAACCTTGAATATGTGGGGAGATTACCTGTCCATGTTGTCCAGCAGAAGACGGCCCAGGCACTGTGTGATCTTCTTTAAACTTGTGACTGGCATCTCCAGCCCCGTTTGTGGAAGATGCTGCAGGCACTCTATCACCCAACTGGTCAAAATCCATAGGTTCTTCAAACACAGTGGACATAGACTGGCTTCTTGTCACCTTCCCAGGGATGGGCACAGAAGAGGAGGCTACTCTTTTTCTGGTGGCAGGCTGTAAAACAGATGGTCTGGTATCCCTGGTCAGTGGGTGACTCGTGCCCTCAGGAACCCTCAGAGGAATTGTAACTGTCCATTTTTTGTTCTCTTTCAGGTTCCTCAAAGGGTCCGGGATCCTCTTCTTGGCTGAAGCCTTGACAAGAGCTTTGAGTTTCTGTAGCTTTTCTGTCACGTGAGCATCAGGTTTTTTGAATCTCTGGTCTTCATAGGGATTTGGGCTCCTGAACTTGTACCGAGTCCGTCTAAGGAGCCCCGGATGATCAAAGTCCCTCGGGTCTCTGCTGGTCAAGTGCTTCCCTTGTTGGGGTAAGGTGTTACCATCCGGTTGGGGGACAGTGAAGGGGGTCCCAGGCCGTGGAGGCTGGGAACCCTGCAAGAGATTCCCCAATTGGGGTACGGTATTATTATTCCTTTGGGGGACACTGAAGGGGGTCCCAGGCCGTGGAGGCTGGGAAACCGGTCCCTGGTCAGAGGGTAAAGTCCGGGCTGAGGCTTCCTGCCCTCTCTCCACACGTCTGGCCATTTAATCGTGAAGGAAATTGTTCAAGAAACATGAAATGGGCCACTGCCCATGAAAGGGGCAGTGCATGTACTTGCCAATGGTGACTCGTGGCAAACAATGCTTAAGCAGCAACCTTTGAGAGCGGCACTCTCTCCCGAGTACTGTGAACGCGTCCTGAAGGCCAAGAGCACAGAACTAGAGTGACCGTTGGCCTCAGGAATGAAGCAAAGTTCTAGAACTGCTGTCCTCATGCCTGCACGGGCCAGTTGCGAGCTGGAGAGCAGCTGTCCTCATGCCTGCCAGTCCCGAGCCTGGACAGTGAGTGTCCTTGCGCCTGCACGGGCCAGTCCTGAGCCTGGACAGTGAGTGTCCTTGCGCCTGCACAGGCCAGTCCCGAGCCTGGAGAGAGGCTGTCCTCATGCCTGCCCGGGCCAGTCCCGAGCCTGGAGAGAGGCTGTCCTCATGCCTGCCCGGGCCAGTCCCGAGCCTGGAGAGAGGCTGTTCTCGAGCCTGTAGAGGCCAGTCCTGAGCTGCCTCACTTTGCAGTTCTGCTTGAGGTAGCAGTGCAACCATCCAAGCATTCTGAATGAGGAGGGACACTGAGGAGCCTCTCCCTTTGGGTTCAGAGTGCTACCTGGTCTGGTATTTTAGTGATTTTCAGTTATTAGGCTTTGCGGTATTTTTAGCGTTTTACTGTTTCTATTTTTTTGTTGTTGTTGTTTGTTTGTTTGTTTGTTTGTTTTCTTGAGTTTTTTTTTTTATTTTAATTTTGGAGTTATATTTTTTGCGTTTAAGAGTTTTAGTGTTGGCAGGCAGTGGTGACCTTGCCTTTAATCCTACACTTGGGAGGCAGAAGTAGGTAAATTTAAGAGTTCAAGTCAGCATATTCTCCAGGACAGCCAGGGTTACACAGAGAAACCCAGTCTCCAAAACTCAAAAAGAAAAAAAAACAAACAAACAAACAAAAAACAAACAAACAAAACAAACAAGAAAGAAAGAAAGAAAGAAAGAAAGAAAGAAAGAAAGAAAGAAAGAAAGAAAGAAAGAAAGAAAGAAAAAAGAAAGAAACAAAGAAAGAGAAAGAAAGAAAAAGAAAAAAGAAAGAAAGAAAGAAAGAAAGAAAGAAAGAAAGAAAGAAAGAAAGAAAGAAAGAAAGAAAGAAAGAAAGAAAGAAAGAAAGAAATTTAGCGACATTTTTGGCTTCATCTGTGTTTTTTAAAGATTTTTAGTTTTTTTTTTTAAGTGTTTTTAGTGTTTTTAGAGGAGTGTTTTAAACTCTATATTTGTTTTTTTTTTTGAGGCTTCTAGTGTATAAGTTTTTTTGTTTTTTTTGTTTTTGGTTTTTTTTTGAATTTTATTGTTTTTCTTAGGTTATTTTGTTGTTGTTGTTCTTGAATAATTATTTACAATTTGAGGGTTTTTAATTTTAGTATTTAATAGTTTTAGAGTTGCCAGGCAATTGTGGCCCATGCTTTTAAACCCAGCACTTGGGAGGAAAATGTAGGGGATTTTTTTTAGATCAAGGCCAGCCTGTTCTACAGAGGGATCTCCTGGACAGCCAGGGATAAACATAGAAAACCAGTCTCCAAAACTTAAAAAAAAAGAAAAAAAAAAAAAAGAAAAGAAGAAAGACAGAAAGAAAGAAAGAAAGAAAGAAAGAAAGAAAGAAAGAAAGAAAGAAAGAAAGAAAGAAAGAAAGACAGACAGACAGACAGACAGACAGACAAAGAGAGAGAGAGAGACAGGAAGGGAGGAAGGAAGGAAGGAAGGAAGGAAGGAAGGAAGGAAGGAAGGAAGGAAGGAAGGAAGGGAGGGAGGGAGAGAGAGGGAGGAAGAAATGAAGGAAGGAAGGAAAAAAGGAAGGAAGGAAGAAGGAAGGAAGAAAAAGGAAGAAAGGAAGGAATAAAGGAAGGAAGGACATGTTTTAGGGACATTTTGGCTTCTTATGTACCTTTTTTTTTTTTTAGATTTCTATGGGTTTTTCAAAAGGTTTGTAAAGTGTTTAGAAGAGTGTTTTAGAAGTTTTTTGTTGTTG